>NW_015641107.1:67292-74278 GCF_001515625.1 Sinocyclocheilus rhinocerous
TTTAAGGTATCTAATATTTTTATACTTATTTTCCATGATCTAAATATTCTTAAAATTAAAAGTTTGTTGTCATTTGGAAGTGTGTAGGCCTTCTTGCATTATTATGGTGTTACATTATGAATACATATTCAGTGGCATAAAATGGTCTTTAAAATGACAATAATATCGCTTATCGCAATTATTTCCGGGGCAATATATCGCACAACAAAAAGTTGTTATCGTGACAGGCCTAGTAATGAACATGCGTTTTTTATGGTTTTAATTTTAGTTTCAGTTAATGATAATAATCCTGGTCAACAGATTTTATGTCTTTATGTCACAGAAAACTAGGATACATGGTAGAATTAAAATGGACAACACTATCATAAAACCATAAAAATATAGCCGTATCTACTGTAAAAAAAATAGCACTTCCTTGTGTGATTGTCTATGTGTGTTGAATTGGTACTTGGTTAAAGGAGCCTTATAACTACACTTTTGTTGCATTTTAGTTATATAATTCCATTTATATTGTTATTCAAGATTTATTTGATCAATAACTGTCTAAATTTACTTTAAAAAATATGAATATATAAATTACTTTTGTTATGATTTGCTTACCTTTTGCATGTGAAATAAGCAAATGTCTGCGTGGACTTAAGCATTTTTATTTTTCCAGGTGGAGTGGAAGCCTGAGCCTGAGCCGGACAAGCACTGCTCGCAGATGTTGGTGAAACACGCTCTCACCGTGTTCGGACGCCACTGGCCTCTTCTTGATTTGGACGTTGTGGCCAGACAGGTAATGACTGGTCCATCAGCTAGAGGGCGCGTGTGAGCCGTGCAGACTGAAAGAAACGCATGGAGACTGACTGTGATTAGCAGAATGGAAATCAAGTCATGAATGATTTCTTGCACACAACAGCGGTGTCTTGATCTCTGTGTTCTGAAGGTTGTTCGCTGTATTTTAAGCAGTTAGTCGAGTGCATACAGAGCATGCTTTTATGTAAATTAAATGTGTGTGTGTGTGTGTGTGTGTGCGCGCGAGTGTGTTGGATGCTGTAGGATGTGTCAGATTTACAAATGAGATGCTTTTCTTGTATGGTGAAGTATGACTGCAGTTTCTTTGCTTCAGGAATCAAATATTATGGGTAATTTATTTATATTCTGTGCTACAAAAAATATTTAGCTTTTCACAATTTTTTAATGAATTCATAAAAAATGGCAACACTTTAAAATAAGGTTCAATTATTTTTTCTGATTTTTAATGAATTCCTATCTAATGTATAATCAAAATGTATTTTAATTTATGATTTTATTGGTTAATTTATAAATATGCTATTTTTAATTGTTAATATTTGTTTGCTTATATCATATTAACTAATGGTAATTTATATGACCTGAAATATTAAAAATGCATTTTTTATATATTTAAAATGTATTAATAAATACATTTATTTTTAGTATATGTCAAAAATTTAAATTTTTATTCTTATTGTTTATTTGGTGCATTAACTAATGTTAACATATAGAGCCCTATAATGAAATGTAGCCAGCTTTTTGTGTCTATGTAGCAGTCCAAGTCTCAATGTCATAATTTTCCCTCATGGTCAGTTGTGCAACATTTTTCTTTTTTTGTTGTCTGAAAAGGAACTGCCTTGTCGCCATAGTGACGGCGAATAATCCTGACAGTATGTGTGAAAACAGTTGTAATTCAAGGCTGTGCTTGGATCTTCACTTGAAGTTGAAGTTAAAAAGTGTCTGTATATTTGAGAGTGGAAAGTGCTGTTGGCACGAGAGGCAGAATCTGAATTAGAGAAGATTTTGTTATGATTTTTGTGAAATAATCTATTTTATTTGGTCTCACACAGTAGAATGCAGCATAAATGACATTGATTTTACTCCCTGATGATATGAACTATATATTGCATGTTTGTAGGTGGGTCCAGGTGTGGTTTTCCTGCTTTTTGAACACAGTTTTCTGGGTCGGGGTGTGATCATGCACTGCGTTACCCCAGTCGAGCCATTACTGCAGTGTGTATCACACACCATCTTCTACCAGAGCACCATCCCTCCCCTGGTACCCAAATTCATTCTTCGGGCAGAGTGCATTCAGGTAACGCATAAGTGAGGAATCAACAAAGCAGATTTGACATTTCAAATTTTACAGTAATTGATAAATTTGTTACATGTTGCATCTATACACTATTGCTAAAAGTAGTCCTTTATGCTCATCAAGGCTGCATTTATTTGATCAAAAATACAGTAAAACCAGTAATTTTGTGAAATATTATACAATTTAAAATAACTTTTCTATTTGACTGTATTTTAAAATGTAATTTATTCCTGTGATGACAAAGCTGAATTTTCAGAATCATTAATATCAATGTTTATTAAAAGGAAGCTGTTTTGTGTAGTTACAATAACCTTACCAAAGGATGCTTATGGGATCTTAACTTATGGTTTTGCTGTTACAGTTTGAACGAGATGTGATGATCTGGAACAACAAGACGTACATCTCCAAACCTATGCTTGTGAAAGAAGACTCAGCCATTCAGAAACACAGACGCTGGTTCAGTCAGTTCTACAGTGAGAACAGCCCGCGACTGCGCTACCAGCACGACACTCTGGACTTCTGAACATCAACTATGCTTCAGCCCATATGGGTTGCTTAAAGGCCAATACCAATATTTTTTTAACCGAAGCTGATATTTTGTTGGTATTTAAAAAAAAATCATTATGCAAAAATTATAATTATGCAAAAATAAACACAATGCATTTCTTGAGCAGTTCACTCTTTCAACAAACAACTTGCAAAGACAATAAAGCACATGCAAAATAAAAGTGCACTTGCATTTGGATATTACAAGTCCAAATCTGCATATTATTTTTTTATTTTTGTTTTTAGTTTGTTTGGGAAAGTTTGTTCAAACAGTAGCATAAAAGTAGGTGACTTTGTTTTCTATTCTATCTTAAGAGCGTTCTGTCCTTGTTGAAGTGCTTCAGACAATCATCTGTCAGTAAATAACAGTTGTGCATTTCTATCAATGTGCTGCTGAACTGATTGCAGAATTACACACTACAGCTACTGCAGTCTGGCTTCACTGCTGTAATTGGGATTTGACTGTCTGAGAGTCCTCTAAGCTTCAGCAAGCAATAAGCCAAAGCCCAGAATTGCCTTTGTTCTTGCAGAAGCTCCAGCTCTTGTACACAGACCTGTTCGGTAGCACAGTAGACAGAAATGTACAACTGCACTGTGAACTTAGATGCAAAAGGACACAAAGTTCCCATCTCTTAGGGTGCTTTCACACCTGGCCCGTTGTTTCGGAACATGGCGCGTTTCCCCCCTTAGCTCGGTTCGTTTGGTGTTGTCGTTCTATCCTGACGGATGACAGCCGTCACCGTGACAGCTAAGTGGAATCCCGGAAAATAAACCGTGGAACTTTGACCAATGAGACAACAGTTTACTCGCGCGTGACTTGTATTAACAAATTTGGTCTGTTTAGAAACTTTGCCGTGTGAAAGCGACCTGCACCAAGAATAAAAAGCAACATTGTAATAATTTGAATCCCTGTTTCGGAACAAAGCAATCGATCTACAGGTGTGAAAGCACCCTTAGATGTACCTTGAATAATGCAAGCGTGTTGTTCTACCCTCAAGACAGATATAACTGTTTCAACTTAAACTTTGGCACATAACTCACCCCACACAGTTTGTGCTACAGACAGGATACCTAAAAAAGAGGTATGCATTTACTTTCATATGAAATTATACTTAGGAAAAAAAAACATCCCACAGACTTACAATGAGGGCTCTTTTGACTTGAGGCAGCATAGCATAGTGTTTTATTTTTTTTTATATTTTAAATTTAATTTTTTTATGTTTTTCTCAAATTAAAGTTATGCTAAAATGTATATATTTATATATACAGTATAATGCTTATGGGTAAAATGAGAATCTATATATATATATATACGCACACACATAGACAGATGATAGTATTTTATTGTAAAATCTAAATTCATATATATATATAATATGAAAAAGTAAAAATTTCTAATAATAATAAAATATAATATATAATAAAAATGTCCTTTATATAAACACATTTTTATTTCATATAATTTTAATTATTTCTATGTTATTCGCAGAGCATAGGGGTTGTTTTTTTAAATCTATTTCTATTTATCTATTTTTTGTATCTTTTTCTAAAATTAAAGTTATATTAACAGTGTTAGACACACACTCACACACACACACACACACACACACATATATATATATATATATATATATTCTAAAATACGATATATATTCCTTACAATAAGAATTGTAAAATTAAATTCAAAATTAAATTCAAAATGTAATAAAATGTTATTCATATACACACATTTATTATATTTTTCATTTTATATCTTATTCTAAGGAATCATTGTGAAGGATATACAAGTATATATATTTACATTTTATATCTTATTCAGAATATTTGTGATGATTTGTTGATTCAATTAGTATCAAGCTTAGATTTGTGTACTGTGACAGGGCTTGGCTGAAAGCGCTTCTTCAGGTTTCACCTTAATTAATTGTTTATTCTCCAAGCTTGTTAATAAAGGCGCCTGCCATTATCCAATAGACCAAAACACACTGTGGAAATTAGTGTCCACCAAATAGCTGCCACGTAGGTAGTACAATTACTGGACATGTTGCTATCAATTACCATCAATGATGGTTATCCGCTCAAAAGGGCCACTGCGGCAGTGCAGCGCAGTCCAGTGCAGTTCATCTGTTTCCATCCACTGTCTGTCTCATAACACTAAGTGGCATTAATGAATATGTTTGACCATGCTGACAGGATGTGTCTATGACATACACCATATGTTAGGTCTTGCCCGGTTAATACATCCTGATTGTCATCTAGTGAGATGGAGTGATCATCATGCTGGGTGATTGCCTTAAACATATGCTGGTATGCAGATGCTTCGCCCTCATTAATTAAGCCTTCTGAACAGCTCATCTCCTGTCGCGCCTGCAGTGTCTTGTGTGTTTTGTGTGTCTGTATTCGAGGAGCATGCAATGGGTGTACAGACTGTTCCTCTGCGGAGTCTTTCTGTGCTGGCTGGTGCAAAACAAGGGGAGGACAATTATGACAGGCACTGTGACAGCCTCTAGGCACTCTGAATGAGATAATCTATGATTGTATAATAATTCTTTTAGACATTTGGGTTTTACTGAGTCAAATCACCATCGTTTGGTTCCAGAGCAAATTAATTTCTGCCATATAATGTCAGAATATATTATAAAATAACTGAATTATAACAGCTTTTACTCTGAAAATATTACAATTTTACTTATATAATATATATATATACTTCATTAGAATGATTTATATATATATATATATATATATATATATATACACATACACACAGTTTATTGCATTGTCAATGCCTTTTAGTTTGTATTAGCCTGGCCATGTGAAATAATGCATATGAAGTTCTTGAATGTGAATGAATAAAATGCGTATTGTATTATAAAATAATCTTCTTCTCTTCTTCTTCTCCACCCACACTAAGAAGCGTATTGGGTGATGAGAGCTCTCCAGCAAATGCAATCAAGGGCCCAATCTTAATAAAATAAAATAATTTTACAATTATAAAATAATACCATGTCCAAAATTGAAATTTGGTTTCTTATTACATGGAGAAGTCGTGGCAGTTACACTGATACAGCATTTAGGCCAATAAAATGTAAATTAGACATGATATGTGTTTCAGGAGAACTGATTATGCACATTATTTTTTTATAATTGCATTAACAAGAGATGTAATATTGATAGATTTAACTAATTTTAAATAAACTTGTTTGGGTCTCAAATCTGCCTTTGACTTGAGTGCAGCTTCTGACCTTGAGACTGCTGATCTGTCAATAATCGAAGCTGAAGGTAGCTCACCTAACATCTGCTTTAATATCACCTTTATATGTAATGACTCATGTCCAAGTACTGGCAGATGGTCCTGATGGGGATTCTGAAAGAATGACAAAATTATTCAGTTACCTCTAAATAACCTTCATAATAAAGCAAAGGATCAAATGAAAACATTTGACTCAGAAACTAAAGAGTTTGTGGTAAAGCTCCAGTAATGTTGAACACAGGTGTAATAGTGGTGTGATTTCATCAGATTTCAATTTACTTTATCAAACATTTTAATGAACAGATTCCACAGAGAATTCCTTGCACAGAGCCAGAACCAATTCTGACAGATGGAATGATCAGCATGACATATAGAAGAATGAGCCAGGAATCTGATAGCTCGAGACCACCATGTGTGGACAGTATGGCCAGCCTGAGCTCCAACTCCAACAATTGCCCAGTTTGCAATGAATCGTACATCTCTACGGGCGAGCAGAGCGTGGAATTCCTGAACTGTCACCATAAACAGTGCCAACTCTGTTTGGTCAACATGCTGAGACTCAGCCGTGTCAAATGCCTTCTATGTCACCAGAAAACCCCTTTTTTGCCTCTGGGAGACCCATAAAGATAACTTTTATATTTCTCATCCGAGATGGTGCGGCTGTTTTGGACCCTCTTGCAAGCTTGTGCAAACTGACGAATGAGATTCAGCAACGCTAGATAATGCAATTTAACATAGATGCCTCATTTTTGTTTTCCTGGCTGTTCTGGCATTAGCCCTATTGTTTGCTTTTGCAAACTAGCCGCAGGCCGAGAACTCCAACGGTGAACTAATTTATTGAACGTGACAACAGATGCCACTAAAAAAATTTTTAAGACATGTGAGCGATGCTTGCCCATGCAAAATCTGCTGCCAAAATGCCAGGGTGTTATGGGTGGTTGCCAGGGTGTTGTTATACGGTTGCTAAGGTGCCCTGCTCCCTTCAATATCAGTCCATATTATATTATATTATATTATATTATTAAATAAATTAGAAATAAAATAAACATATATATATATATATATATATATATATACAGTATATATATAGAGAGAGAG
>NW_015641107.1:74403-76101 GCF_001515625.1 Sinocyclocheilus rhinocerous
CCCACTGTATATATATATATATATATATATATATGTGTGTGTGTGTGTGTGTGTGTATAATACATAACGTTTTCAGAGTAAAATAAAGATATAAATATACTGTCATTTATTACTGTGCACAACCTTGCCTGTTCGCTGTCATCAAAAAATAGGACACGCATGCATAAAGAAAATGGTTTAAAAATAATAAAAAGTCTCAAATTCACTGACGGAGCCACATATATCATTGTCTAGATCCTGACAAAAGTCTTTTGATGTGGATTAAAATGGTCAAAAAAAAGAGCAGCTATACTGCGCCTCAGTTTAAGAACAGACAGTCCTCTTTTTCATTTAAAATAGCATATTTTTGGTGTAACATTTGGCTGGTCGAAAGTTCTGCTCTTGGTCTGCGTCCTAGTTTTCTAAAGAAGAGATTGGACTTCATTTATAACCATAGCAACCCTCTGAGGTTGGTGCAATGCCACAGTACTTCTGTGTGCATACTTTATCCCAAGATGTTTGTTGTCTTGGATTTTATTATTTTACCCAATCTGGCCTAAAAAACATACAATTTATAGTTGTAGGCAGAGGTAATCAATATTACTATGTTTTCCATTTTCTCACGCTCTGTATTGATGTATGATATTTATGTAAGAGACACATTCTTGCATTTAGGCTTTACATACTAGACCAAGTCACTATTTATGGTGATAGAAAAAGAACAGAGATGGAAGGATCAGTCATCAATTATAGATTAACATACCACATACATGAGAAACACATCGTGTAGGTCTGCACGGTCCTCCGTTGGCATCTAGGACAAGCCAGAACAGCAGTGAAACGTTTCTTCTTAACCCATTACCAGCCGTTAACCTGGTAATGGGTTAAACCCATTAATAATATATATATTAATGGGTTTCTTCTTAACCCATTAATATATATATTGTTTTAAATGATAATTAATTTTTTTTGTTTTTGAAAGAAGCCTCTTAATTTGACAGAAAAAAGTCAAATCTTTGCCGTACATTGTACTTTCTATTCAAAGAATCCGGAAATAAGGATTAATGGTTTCCACAAAAATATTAAGCAGCAAAAACTTTGCTTATATTGATAATAATAAAAACCATTATTAATCATTTATACACACACACACACACACACACACATATATATATTAATATATATTTAAATAAATACATTTAAATATATTTTAATTGACATAATGTATTGTGTTGTGACCCCAGGTTGTGCACCAACCATGTTACCATCATATTCTCCCCTTTTAAAAAGTAATAAACAACTGCTGAAATAAAAATTAAAATTCAATTAATATTTTTTATATAAAAAACAGCAATTTATGAAGGATAAATGTATCCCAACATACATTAAAAATGGTTAATTTAGCATGAGATAGCACAGTTTATTAACACTTAAACACATCTGATAGCATATTTAAGATATTTTAAAAATGCCCTAGACCTTAAGCACTGCCTTATCTTTTCCTTTTTCTGCTTCTATTGCCACACACACACACACATATTAGAGGTGTGTCATCTCCTAATTAATCCTGACTATTCTTTGGTAAATGGTCTGTATCTATGAGTGTGTGTTGGCAGGAGTGTCATTATATAACAGCTGCAGTGCAGGCTGGCCCAGCTGTATTGATGTGCAGAGATGTGGGAGGGGGGGGGGGGGAGCTGAACACGACCGGGGCCAGTG
>NW_015641107.1:76814-84403 GCF_001515625.1 Sinocyclocheilus rhinocerous
GGCGAGCAGAACACGACCAAGGCCAGTGAGAACCTTGTCGCTTGGTCAGCCTTTTGTGTGGCTCCCAGCAAGTGAGAGACATCCGAGTATTACAACACCTCAGACAGCGAGGTAGCACGCGCCACTGCCATCGAGGCATGTGATACATTATTTAAAGTAGACGGCATAACTAGATCAATTGTGACCTAATTTACAAATCCCCTCTTCATATCAGACTGTGACATTCACATGTAGAGGGATTTTTTCCCACGGATAATGAAATATTAACAGGGTTTCGATTGCAAGTTCTCTAACACAAGGAAATTAAATCAAATCACAAAGAGCAGAGTATGACAAAATCACAACACAAAGTGAGGCCAAATGCGTATATACAAGAAAACCTGCATATTAATATGCCAACATTAACCATTCAAGGTGTTCACATGTTTTGTGGTGTATGTTTATAAGGCGCACTACTGTCACTTCGTCTCATTAACACCCTGCGTTGCCAGCGCGTACAAAATGTCTACATGTGAATACTTTGAAACTTCACACTTCAGGAGAGAGGCTTGTTTCCTTGGTAACTGTTTTTTCCCCTTTTGTCCTTATGTGCCAACCAGTGCATAATGCTGCTCAGCACATGCACCAGAGAGCGCTACCCTTTTTTTCCCACAAGCGAGCAGTACACTTTTTTTTTTCAAAGCACTGCTCTTGTCTGGAGCTTTGACATGCACTAGAACATGCATCTTTGAAAATAAAGCAAAAATGAAGGGTTTGCACAGCTGCCATTTGAAAACACACAGCACCTAAAGCTGATGCTCAGAGAAGCGGGAAGACCTCTCAGACCTGCCACTTTAAGTAGTTACTTTTAAAGTCTAGGTTTGAGAAATGGAACAAGTGATTTCATGATTGAAAATGCTGAAATATATGGTGTGCTTACATAATTGAACATCAGTCCTTAAAATACAACTTTGAGCATTGGTGGTAACGTTTAGCCGTCTTAAGTCAGTCTTTTTGGGAGGGAGGTTTTGCTAGAAGAAGGTGAGCTAAAAATAAAGGTTTCAAACAGAGCCAAAAAGTTTTTTTTTTTTTTACAGTCAAGGAGAACATTAGACAACCATCTATGTGTTGGTGCTTTAAAGAAACCAATACAGACATCAAAATACAGCTTGACAAGAGGTTTCTTTGCAGTGCCTTGAAGAAACTTCATTTTCTATCAGGGCCAGTCGACTAGCAATACTTTTCTTTTTTTTATGTTTATCAAAAAAAAAATTCATAAACACTGTTTTCAGAAACAATATAAGGAAAAATCTCAATTTGACCATGCCTTAACTCTTTACACATTTTTTAACCCATTTAATCCCAGTTTCTAGGTGAGCACATGCATTTTAATTCTTGGATGGAACAAAGAAGAAAAAAAGTTATGAAATTATGTGTTTTATTACGGGTCACAACTGCTATCAGTATTGCTCAGTTGCACAATTATCCCTCATAGAAAGTTGCATTATAGAATCCAATAATAACCCAATAAAAAAATATTTTTTGTCTCATTTAATGCAACAGTACTTTGAGATCTACAGTTTTATAATATGAATAAATCAGTTACTTATTCAAAATGGGCCTTTCACAAATTTGACCAATGACATGTTTAGCTACATTGGGAACCTTTTTACCATTTTTTGTGCAATTTTACTACATTAATAATAGACCCTTCAAATATTACCAGATATAATAGCTGTATCTGTATTATGCATGTTTCGCCTTTATTTTGTCTTTCAGAGGGGTAAAACAACAACTCTGTTTATGTCAAAATGTTCACATGAAATCAACACTTTCATTTACAGTTGAGAACTATCTGTGCATCAGCAACTCTTAAAAGACCCATTAAATTCAAAAGAAAATGGTCACGATGGTATAGGTGGGATTAAATGCGTTAGAAACACTGGAATGTGTCGATAAATGGCCGACACCAGACTGTCAAAACCATATGTTTTTTCTACTCGTTTATACTTAAAAAAACAAAACAACACCCACTTCGCTCCAAATAGAAAAACAATTCTTTTTAATTTCACGCTTGGATTGTTTGTGACATCGGAGCGTTTTAATTCTTGCGGAACGCCAACGCGAAAAACTGGAGGAGGTGCGGGGGGGCGCATAAAAGAGCGCGTACAGCTGTCAGCACCAAGGACAGCGCTCAGCCGCAGAACAACAGCCGACGCGCAGAGAGGCGGACGACACGAGACGCATCACTGATTTCTGCTGCCAGGCTTCATCTAGTATGCGACTTTCTTGCTCTGCCTGTCTGCAGCCTGACTTAACAGGAGGAATTAGGAGAAAGGCTGCAGTGAATGCCGGTTCTCTCAAATGCCATCGCCTGAATGAACCAGGCACCATGAACAGATCGCCGCAGTGTGTGTGAATTTCGTACCTGGGATTTTTTAAAGTCTACAATTGCCACACTGGACATTGCTTTCATTCTTAACAAGCGAATAGCTCAAGCACGAGCCTCCTGCAGCACTAAGAAGGGAGGACACTGGGGCTCTCCGTGCGCTCTTCTGGCCCTCCACACGATGCGTCTGCTTCTGCTGGCCGCGTTATTCTCCTGCTCATGCGTGCGGGGCGGTTGCGAGCCCAAGATTGTGAACATCGGAGCCGTCCTGAGCCAGAAGAGATACGAGCAGGTGTTCAAGGATGCGGTCACTCAGGCGAACCAGGTGTACGGAAGGGATAAATTTAAGTTGACCGCCATCTCTGTCACTCACAAAGCCAATGCGATTCAGATGGCGCTGTCTGTGTGTGAGGATCTCATTTCCAGTCAGGTGGGATTTTTAGTATCAGCTTTGCACTGTGGTACTTCCATGTGGCTAGATCCAGTATAAAATGGCTTACAGGTTGCCTGGGGGGTAAATGTGTCCATGCAATATGCACATTCGGATTTAATTAATTTATTTAGCTTTCATTAGGAAGTGTTTTGAAATGCATGATATTATCCATTACAAGTAACATACTGTGGTTAGGTTATTGAAAAGTGTGCCATTAAATATGCACATATGCATTTGAAAGAGCTACAAATGTACTGATGCCGATTAATAATTTCTGAACATTTATTGCACTGTAACACTGCAGTAAATACTTTATCTGTCCCTTAAAAAATGACTTTTGTTTGCATACTTTATGTAGGCTATTCAGTTGATTTAGTCATATAAAATCATATTTTTGACTTGAGAAGCCTATAATTAATTGAAATGCATATTATAGTTTAGACAATTTTTAAAATATTTTTTAGACAAACTTAAACCACATGAAGCACATTTTTTAGGATAGCCAACAAAACATTTTTATAGTGTAGGCACTGACTTGTTATTTGGACAGTCAAACTTGGTTTGGATTGTGGCAGTAGATTGAAGCTGCATAATTCGTTTAGATGTCTAAACAGGACAGCCTGTCAGTTGATGATCCAAGCAGGTCGATGGACTCACGGTGGGAGGAAAGGTTAACGTACTGTAGCTGACCCCAAAGAGCTTTGATGTCAGGAATGAGTGAGATTACGACACTGGCCGAGGGCAGCAGCTGCAAAACAAACTAGGTGACGCATGAAAAATCAATGATTTTCAATGCTAGCAGTTTCTATTTTCACAGAGTATTACTGTGCTTGATAAAAATAAAGATGGGGGTGGAAGGGTCAGCATGGCACTGGTATCTGCAAACATGTCTTTGGGAGAGGATGCTATTTCAAGTCAAAAATGCCTCAGACATACAGCTATGTTCAAAGATACACCATATGAATACTGATGTTCACTATAAATACAGCGTAAAGAGTGGAAATGTGTCACCACATTTTAATTTTCTTCTTGATCTGACCCATTAAAATGACATGCTAAATAATATTTTTGACTAAATAATATTTAAATAATATTTTTGAGATATACAACCACTTAATTTAGATTGTGCTTTATTATAAAGCACATTTTTTAAGGATAGCCAACAAAATATTTCATACAATGTAGTTAGACAGAACATGGACTGATAAATCGATAGATAGACAGACAGAATGATAGATAGATAGCATGATAGATGGACAGATGGAACAACTGAACGATAGAATGACAGACAGAGGTAATGATAGCTAGAACAATAGAACAATAGATAAACCAAAAGACAGACAGACCGATAGATAGATAGATAGATAGATAGATGCAGTAGCAATGCCTTACATGAAGTGTAAATGATAGACATTTTCACTACCGAATAACAACTTTCACACTCGTGAGAGTAATTCAGCCTGATGTGTTGTTTCATTAAAAGCCTGCATACGCAAAAATCATATTAAGCGGTTGCGCATTAAGTGCTCTCAGGGCCAGTGATGTCATTTCAAAAGTGCTGAGGTAGGAGTCTATCTCTGGATACCGCACTGAACAAAAACCGGGCTGAACAATGGGTGTCTAGTGCTCAATTGTGTACATACCTTCAACAGATTTGGACCGTAAGGTTGTGTAGCTAGTTAGCAGGATGTCAGGATAATTGCTTAATTAATTTCTTGGTTGTGTGAGATTCTTCCATGCAAAACTTTTGTATCACTCAGTCTTAGCACTTTTGGCTCTCTGATGCCTCTGCCCACTCTGAAGATGCTTGGTGACAGATGGAGCCGATGCCGGAGGGCCTCTCTGGAAACACAAAATGTTTTTCTTCATTGTTTTTCCTTCTCAATGTAGCATATTTTTAAAACAAAAACATTTTTTATATGTGATGGGCAGATTCCTCTTTGTCTCTCTTGCTCCCTTGAGTCCAACCATAGATCCTTCATCATCAGTCAATCAAATTGTCAATCTGTGTGCCTGTGAAGTGATTTATAGATTTAGTCACAGAATGAGGCCAGATCCATGAGTCATAGCAATCATGCCTCTGTGATCCAGTCTTGACCGCTAGTTTGTATTTAAACCAGTTCTGTGATTTTATTCACAGGTGTATGCCATCCTGGTGAGCCATCCACCACAGTCCAATGACCATCTGACGCCCACTCCGGTCTCCTACACCGCAGGGTTCTACCGCATACCTGTAGTAGGGCTCACCACCAGGATGTCCATTTACTCAGACAAGGTAGGGCTGCAATGAGAGATACATTTAATTATTCAGTTTCAATATGAATCATTTTGGGTATTAATGGGTGTTTATTCAACTATGGGGACTTTTGGTCCCTATAGGCTTTTAGAAAAACAATTTCCATCCTATGACTAGTTTAATTTGTCTGTTAACATAAAAATGGCAGAAGTGCAGCTTGATTGGGAAAAAAAAACTTAAATTAAAAAAATTCTACTCACAAGTGATATTTACATATTATTTTGTATTAATTGTTGGGATTTTTAGTTACTCTATCTGCAGTTTCAGTTGTTATGCCAGTAGGTCTGAACTGAAATGAATAAAGTCTGAATTGTGAGATCAAATGATGCAATTACCTTTCTTTTTCAAATCCTGTGGTGGAAATGGGCTTCCATATGAATTACCCTTTTATTATTTTACTAAATAAAAGACATTTTTAAAAAGTCATTTTTAAACTTTATGTATCCCACCTTTCTTTCTTTCTTTCTTTCTTTCTTTTCTTTCTACTCTTCTACCAGTAGACAGAAGAACAATAATAATAAAAAAAAAAAAGTAAAAGAAACACCCTTTATTATTTTACAAAGCTAAAAGGACTGTAATTTTAAAATTTTCTCTCTTTTCTCTCTACCCTTCTTCCAGAGCATCCATCTCTCATTCCTCCGCACAGTGCCGCCCTATTCCCACCAGGCACATGTGTGGTTTGATATGATGCGGGAGTTCCGCTGGAATCACATCATTCTAATCGTCAGTGATGACCATGAAGGCAGAGCGGCACAGAAAAGACTAGAAACTCTTCTGGAGGAGAGAGAGACCAAGGTAAGATATTCCCAGTTCCAGGATTCCCAGTGCGTGCTTGTATGCAAGCGTGTGTGTATCAATCGCAAAAGTCTTCTATGTACGTAACTGTTTTACTTTTTTGTTGTGTGATCACATCTCTCATGCCATGTTGTAAATGTTGGCTAACATTATAAAACCAAAGGCGTCAGCCATGTCTAATGTGGTCTGATTTGACTTAACGTGCGTTATTTGCTCATTTCATGTTGCTTTCTACCACAGTCAAAAACTCCTGTGTCAATCCTGCGTCAACAGGAGCAAAATGAAAACCTTAATCTGGGGCGTTGCAAAGCATCAGTGACTTTTTGAACACATTTATGCTATGTTTATGCACTATATAAGCTGGTATTTTTGTAGCCTTGAGCCACAGATATGATCCTTGCAATCTTATCGTCAATGTGTCTCATGAGGTGGTTTAGAGCTGTGATTGCTTCATAAATACAGTGGTGCATTGTGGGAATTTTGTTCTTGCAGAAGTTCTGCTCAGTTTCCTTGGGGATGAAAGCTAAATCACCAGCCCACATCCCCCCTGCTCAGCGCTGAGGTAATTATTGTTGCCCTCATTGCTGCGAGAGATTAATAACAGTGAAACTATTTAGGTATGGTGCGAATTGAGCTACATACCCACAGAGACATTTTTGGTGCTGGAAGACTGTTGAAATCCCAAATAGCTACTTTATTTTAAATTTTCTTCTTCTTTTCTCTATTATTTTTTCGACTGGTCACCAATGACTGTCCTAGCTTACTATGTGTTCTAAGACACGACCAAAGGGAAAAAGAAAACACTTAGTAGAGGTGCACATATGTCAGACACATATATGCATAATTTATCTATTTATCTAGTGATAAAATCACATTTATGCATAAGTATGTGTATATATGTATATAAAAATGATCTGTGGAAAGTGTGAATGGTTGATTTCTGCCACAGCATTTTAAAAAATGCCTTTTGTGCCACTTTATATATATATATATATATATATACAGTACTATGCAAATAGGTCTTAGGTCATTAGCATTTTCACCAACAAAAAATGGTTTTAAGCCAGTTATTTCTATCTTTTACTGTAGTGTGTCAGTAGGAAATCCAATCCAAATTCCAAACATTCCTTTTGCCATTAATTGTAATAATCCAGTGAGATTTTTGTATGCACGAGTCTGACAACAGCCAGTGCTCCACATAGAAATCTGATCTCACCATTGTGTCCGTCTGTGATTACATGAAGAAACAGAAAAAAACTGAAACAGACTAAATTCAACATCTCCAATAAATTTGAAGAAACCTTCTCACAAAGCTACCTGAAAAACTATGCGCAAGTGTACCTAGGACAAAGGCTGTTTTAAACGCAAAGGGTGGTCACACCAAATATTGATTTGATTGAGTTAATAGAAGTTAACTGATAAATAAAATCTATTTATGACATTATTTTTTAAAAGAATCCTCAATTCACAGCATTTTTACACAAGTGCCTAAAACTTTTTACAGTACTGTAGCTTTGTAGGTAGGTTTCTTCAAGTGTCTTGGAGACGTTGCCACAGTTCTTCTGGATTTAGTCTGTCTCAGTTTTTTTCTGATTCTTCATGCCATTCCAGACGGACTGGATGATGGTGAGATCAGAGCTCTGTGTAAGATAGAAATAACTGGCTTAAAACCGTTTTTTTTTTTTTTTTTGGTGAAA
>NW_015641107.1:84452-109251 GCF_001515625.1 Sinocyclocheilus rhinocerous
TTTTTTTTTGGTGAAAATACTAATGGCGTAACACTTTTGCACAGTACTGTATATTTGGAAGATGCATTTAAAACATACTTTTTTATATTTGAATGGGAACTTTTTTTTTTTTTAAATGTGTCTCTTTCGTTATTCATGTTTATGTTCTTAAATGACTTTAAACTTGATTTGCATTTGTCTTTATTTCTCTTCTTCTTTATTATGCCCGTGTAAAGCACAGATGTGCTAAATAAATTAATTTGCCTAGTCTTGCCCAAGCCAGGTTTTTATCACATTTTGTAGCCGAGTCATTAGTAGGAATGAGACATTGCTATTTATCACGCATGAAACACTTTTGCTTTCTGATTTACTGCAGTGTGAAATTAAGTTTAGTTAATGTTTTGTGAAATTAAAATCTAAGTAAATTCACATCACATTTTTGCTTTGTACATTTCTATCATACTGACAAGCTTTAGTTAGTGGCCACTAACTATTTGCACAAAACTCTTTATTTACTTTTATGCTTCTGAAAGTAAAAAAATAAAAGGCTTTATTTGGCCTTTTATGCACTGTTATTGAAGTTTTAAATTGCCTTCTGAATCACAGAATATAGACCTGGCAGCCATTTTGCACTGCTTGTGTAATATGCATTTTTATCAGGCTCTCTATTTTGTTATTTGAGATGCAACTTCATTTTAGAATTCAGAACAGAAAAAAATGACCAAAAATTGTGGTACAGCACTTAATCACTGGGACCGTACCCTAAAAGAAACATCTTTATACCTGATACTTCCATGCACCTTTTAGGGAAAAGGCAGAAAAGGTGTATCTTTGATCCCAGAGACAAGCTAAAGGTGACATTTTTCTGATAGTGTACTTTCATCTTGCGTCTGACCATTTCTAATGAATGTTTGAAAATTGTAGCTCCTGCTTTCAGGGTTTTTTTTTTTTGTTGGCAATTTTGTTCCCATTTGTTCTCATAATCTTTATTGAAAATGTAATTCTCGTAATCTTTATTGAAATTGTAATAACTTGTTCTGAAATGACTGCTATTGCGCTTTTGTCACTTACACAGCATGAGTTACTGGATAATGTTAAATGATAACCAAATAGTTTTAGCAACACCAATTCACACTGACTGAGAAAATATATATTCATAGTTATAAAAAAACAGTGCTTAAATATCACACTATTTTTGCTTGCTATTATATTCTAATACAGATCGGACTCAGAGACTATTTTTATGCACTATGCGCCAAGGATCGTTTTCATATTCCTTCTACTATCAGTTTACAAGAGTGCATAATGAGCTATTTCCAGTGAACGCACAGCGGGGTTCATGGCTGCAGCATGAGTTCGGTTTAAGAGGTGCTCAGGAAAGGCCAGTGTGTATTCACCTTTTTAATTTCCTTTGAGTTGCCATATGAGCAAATGCCACGGCACGCATATAGGTCACGCATAATTTCAGAATCTTGAAACAAGAATCGCATGAGAGCGTGTCCAGCCTAACGTAGTACTAGGGCAGTGTTGTGTGTCTATGCAGGGGAGGTTTATTTATATCACTGAAAAATGGCACTGTTTGAGCCGGGGGTTTTCCCCTGAGGCCACTGCCCTCAAAAATACAGCAGAACTCAAGATGGTGCAACAGAAAAGGTCTTCTTAGTGAGCTTCTGCAATCATATAGCACTAAGCAACATCTGCATTGTTATCAAGCGATTTGTTAATTTGGCAGCCCGTCACAGTAGTCTGTCATTTTTATTGAATTTGAAGTAACTTTACGTCAATAATTCAGAAAGCGTTCAAGTGCTGCTGCAGGTAGCTGATCTGGATTGATGGAAAAGCACTACTTGGTTCCTGAAGTTTGTCATGTTGTTAGCTTTGTTTAGGTCTGTGATTTAATGCCAGATGGTCTATGATGTTTTTTGCAAGTCCCAGTTTTAGGGATTCAAATTTGGAGCAGAAAAGTGAAAATTTGTTGGTTGCTTTACTGCCCACCATTTTCAACTGTTTATAATATTCTTCTGTGTCTGCATATTTTCTCTGTGCACATTACTCATCAGAATAAAAAAAGGAACTATGAAAACCAAGACCAACTGTCCTATGACAACAAGAGAGGACCTAAGGTATATTTGCATGGTCAGTGCACGCCGCCCTCCAAAATCTCTAAACGTAGCTACTAGAACCAGCCCAACCAATCACCGGCCAACCCAGAAATGCCCTTCTCTTGGTAGCACGTGTTTCCTGTTACGTTGAGACGTTACTTTTCCCTTTTTTATGATTTAAATGAAGAATGGATTTCTTTTGAACGATTATTATTTCCGTTTCAGTAAAAAATTAAAACGCTCCGCTTCTTTCATTACCATTTTTTTCCTTTTTAATAAAGGATGATGCATGATTCAGACTTTTAAAAAAAGCAAGCCCATTCTTTTGTGGAGATCCAATATTTTGGGACACAACACTCAGATTCTACTTCCTATTGCAGCATCCCCTCGTTCTTTTTTCTCGACTCTTTTTCTTTGGGGAAATGACTTCCTCACCTGTCACTCCCCTTTCCACCTGGTTTTAGTTTCCGGTTGCATCGGTCTCACTCCCCGAAACCTCTAACATGCACGTCCTTCTCTGGAGCCTTGATAACCCTCAGTTTGCATGCGACAATGCCAGAGTTTTTTTGGTTTCAAGCTTTTTTATTCTTTTATTTTGAATTTTGAAGCAGTTTCCCTGGAACTCTATAATTTGCCCCCCTTTTCAGTCCTAGAAAAAAAAAAATCAGAAACAACCAAACCTTCCAAAAGTGCTAAATGAGGCAGCATGGTTCAGTTATGGAAGTAAATAGCCTCTTTAAAGGATTAGTTCACTTCCAGAATAAAAATGTCCTGATAATTTACTCACCCCCATGTCATCCAAGATGTTCATGTCTTTCTTTCTTCAGTCGCAAAGAAATTAACCTTTAGGATTTTTGTCCATATAATGGACTTCAGTGGTAGCCGACGGGTTGAAGGTCCAAATTGCAGTTTCAATGCAGCTTCAAAGGGCTCTACACAATCCCAGCCGATGGGTAAGGGGTCTTATCTAGTGAAACGATTGGTCATTTTCTTAAAAAAATACAAATTTATATACTTTTTAACCACAAATGCTCGTCTTGCACTAGCTCGACTTCACACATTACGTAGTCATGTTGGAAAGGTCACACGTGACGTAGGCGGAAGTACCGACCCAGTGTTTACAAAGCGATCGTGCAAAGAAAGTAAAATGCCCTTTACAAAAGAAGGTAAAACAACGATGTTGGACGATTTTGAAGTTGGAGAAGAAAATGAGATGGAGTTTTTGGCCCTACCCTACTTTTTTGAACCGGAGTACACAGACGAAGAGCTAACCGCGTGTGACCTTTCCAACGTGATCCAACATCCAACGGCATCGCAGAGCTAGTGCAAGATGTGCATTTGTGGTTAAAAAGTATATACATTTTTCTTTTTTCTGTTTTTTTAGAAAATGACCGATCGTTTTACTAGACAAGACCCCTATTCCTCAGCTGGGATCGTGAAGAGCCCTTTGAAGCTGCATTGAAACTGCAATTTAGACCTTCAACCCATTGGCCACCATTTAAGTCCATTATATGAAGAAACATCCTGGTATATTTTCCTCAAAAACCTTAATTTCTTTGCGACTGAAGACAGAAAGACATGAACATCTTGGATGACATGGGAGTGAGTAAATTGTCAGGAAATTTTTATTCTGGATGTGAACTAATCCTTTAACTGATTGTGTACCCCAATCTCAGGCCGAGAAAGTGCTTCAATTCAACCAAGAGACTAACTTAACTGCCCTGCTCCTGGAGGCCAAAGAGTTGGAAGCCCGAGTGATCATTCTCTCTGCCAGGTAAGCGGTTTACTCTTGGCAGCCAGCCAAAATCTCTGCACCTCACTCTTCAATATAATTACCTGCAAAATTGAAATGAATCAGAATAAGCCATCAACATATTTATTATTCTTTTCACCCTGCTGAATAGACCACCACAAGTTGTGTTCTGGATGCTTTTGTTTCTTAAAGGCATATTCTAGGTTCAATAGAAGATATGTTAAATCAACAGCATTTGTGGCTTAATGTTGATTACCACAAAAATTACCACAAAAAAAAGTTCCACTAGTTCTTCCTTTTCTTAAAAAAAAAAAAATTAATAAATAATAAATAAAAACAACTACCTTTTCTATGTCAGGTTACATTCAATTTTACAACTTCATAGCAGGCTTATTATAGTTAAATAAAACTAAAACAAATAAAAAAATTGTTGATTGAAAAAAGAAAGCTGAAATAAAATAAATTACAAATATTGGATGAACAACTAAACAAAACAAAATAAAAACAAAAAATTTGAATTGTTTGAAAATTTGAAAATAAGCTGAAACATTAAATTTACTAGCCATAAATAAATAAAAAATTAACTAAAACTAAAATAAATAACACTGCTTTGTTGCCAAAATAATTCCTAAAACCCAAAAATGACCATAAAAAGAACTTTTTTTTTTGTTGATTTTTTTTATAAAATTAGGAGCTCCACATTTCTGCTTTTAAATCATCCAAAAAATTGTTCCCATTTACTTCCATTATACTCTAATACTCTTTTTTTGTGGTAATCAACATATCACAAATGCTGTTGATTGAGCTTAACTTGTACTGAACCTGGAAAATAATTAGCTTAACCAGCAAGATTTGGCAACAACCTTTGCAGTACCTGCTATGCTGGTCCACGAGCAAGACCAGCACAAAACCAGCCCTAACCAGTTGGTCTTTTCAGGCCAGGCCTTAGAATCCTTTGAAGTAAATAATACTTTAAAGTCAAAACAATGGGTTTACAAAATATTTCATACTTCAGTACGCTTCTCGTATTTCTGTCAGCGGTTGTAAACCTGTCTATCTGCCTTTAGCGAAGAAGATGCAGCAGCCGTGTACAAAACAGCACGCTTCCTCAACATGACAGGCTCAGGCTATGTATGGCTGGTTGGGGAGCGTGAGATGTCCGGTAAAGCTTTGAGCGAGGCCCCTGACGGTACGTACACCCACCTTAGTACAATTGAGACAGGCAAAGGAAAAGAAGCCATTTGTCTCAGTTTTTCTGTTAAACTAGAGAGGTTTTATTGATGAAGCGAGCAGTGGATGTTAGTGTGAGTGTGTGTGTGTGTGTGTGTGTATAAATTAACCGTTTAAACATTTAAGCACTTTATGTGTTTAAAGGTTTTAAACGCGTCACAAGATTGCACGATAATGGTTGCGTTCTCTGGTTCACTGGCAAGATTAATTACAGTTGTGAATTCAATGTTGACCCCTAGAGGTTTAATTAAGAAGTTACCATAAAAATGTTATTGTTTTGAAGTAGTTTTTATACTAAAAATGTGTTAACTCACAAAGTGTGGTTTAATCATATTATGTGTATTATATTAATAGTCTGGCTTTCGTGAATTTAAAAAGAGTGTTTTTCAACCCTCCCTTTGACATGTTTCTGATATTGGTGAGCTATAAATGGCCTTTTATGTCCCAGGCACTTCACAAGTCACACGTTTTTAAAGTTCACACTATTGTCGTTGTCACTCCCAATACACTTGCTGACCTTTTACCCTTCCAGTGTATTTCTTGTCTTTGTCCACACTTAAAACACTTGTGGAGTCTTCACAGTAAACTTTTGGAGATCTCTTACAGAACTGGATCTTTCAAACCCAGCTCCAGCAACAACAAAATCTCAGTTGAAGTTGGATTTATGTATGAAGTATACCTTAAATCTGATATATTTCATCAATCAGTGTGTTAGTGTCTCACCAATTGGACAGGACTTACCACAGTTTGGACGTAGGTGGTGCTGGTGGGCTCAGTTCATTAAATCCAACCTCAAGGGTCAAAGCTTGCATTTTGGGCAAAATGTCTCAAGTAACATGTCTGTGAAGAAGAAAAACATTCATTTTACATGCCGACTCCGATTGGCTAAACCTATCAGTGGAAAAAATTTACAAAACATGACTTGACATCTGATTTCAGAGTCATTTACCCATGCTGGCTCAAAAGGTGACCCTATGGGGTTTTTTTGTGTTGGAAAGGGCTCCCTAAATGTCAAGGGTGAACAGCTCACTGCTTCATTTTTAACGTCAACACATAGGGCTGATTGGCCTCCAGCTCATCAATGGCAAGAATGAATCGGCGCACATCAGTGATGCTGTTGCTGTCGTAGCCCAGTCCATCCAAGAGCTCTTTGAGAAAGAGAACATCACAGAACCTCCAAGGGGCTGCGTAGGCAATACCAACATCTGGAAGACCGGGCCACTCTTTAAAAGGTCAGTAGTACTAAAGATCATGCATGCAATTTGATTTGGTGTGATTCGTTATTATTTTCCATGACATTGTGCTTGAGTGGGGATTGTGTCATTCTTTGATGGATTTTGACAACCACAGACAGATGTTCACAGTGATCTATCTAATGCACGAATGTCACAACACATGATATTTCATCTATGCATATTTTTCATGCATCACATCCACATACAAAAAGGTCAACAATTACTCATAGGTCAATACTGGCTGTGCTCCACAGGGTATTGATGTCTTCCAAGTACCCAGAGGGCCTAACAGGACGCGTTGAGTTCAATGACGACGGTGACAGAAAATACGCTCATTACAGCATTCTCAACTACCAGAAGAGCAGACTGATTCAAGTCGGCATTTACAACGGAACACAAGTACTAGTCTTTTCTTTCATAGTGTTTAATTTATAATTTCATGACATGGGTCCTGAATCTTGCATTAGTTCCTGTGAGCCATACAAAAAATTTTTTACAGAAAATATAGAGTTTCAAGCCAACACTAGTATTCCCATAATTGTATTCAAAGCCAACACTGTAATGGTATTTTTGGAATCTAGGCAAATTATTTTAGATTAGAGGACTGAACAAAGATTATAAGCCTGTTAATTATCTGTTGTAATTATCTGCTTCATCAGGTGGTGATGAATAAACAGAAGAAGATAATTTGGCCTGGAGGTGAAACAGAAAGACCAAGAGGATTCCAAATGTCTACTCGATTAAAGGTACATGGTTCACTTCACTTATCCAAAACTTGCTAAAAATGTAGGGTCATGAATTAGAAAAGATCTGAATGCAATTGATGTCACATAGGAAAGCTGAACAAAATCCCATCCTTCTATTGCAGATAGTGACCATTCATCAGGAACCCTTTGTGTATGTGAAGCCAACTACGTTGGACGGGACCTGCAAGGAAGAGTACACACCTAATGGAGTCTTAATTAAAAAGGTGATCTGCAGTGGACCAAATGAGACCATCCCAGGTAACACATCAGGGACGTTTGTCACTGTGCTTTTCTACATTCGCTGTCTGGAAATACATACATACATATATGCACCAGCAATTTCTACATATATGAATGTAGCAAGAGTGCAAGTCTGTGGCTGTGAGCATGCGTGTTTGTATTTGTGTTAAATCATGTTTAAAAGACTATTTTTAATGTGTGTGTGTTTGTTTTATGTTGTAAGTATGTGATTATTTTTGCTTAGTGCAAAATGAATGCATGTGCTGGATGTTTGCAAACTTGTGAATGTGTTGCTTGGGCTTCCATCTTAGCCTGCTGCTTTGCATATAGTGACAGCTGTGGGTGTGCCTTGTGTCGCAGCCTATATAATCTACAGGTAAAGTGTGAAATATGGAAGGATTGTACTTTTAGATGTTGATGCTCCCATCTACCTGTTGAGTTTGTCTGAGATCAGAATAGATGGAAATATACATCCATTCCAAACACAAGAGTTGTGGCTACTTCAATTCAGCCAGTACCATAGATCAATTGAAAATTAATTCACATAGCTTGTTAATATTTTATTCCGTTATCATCTGCAAAAAATCTATGACTGGCTGAGTAGCAGAGCAAAAGCTGAATTTATTGAAATGGAATTGATCAGACCTCAATGCTGTCTAGCGGTTGAGAGCACACACCATCTAAAAGAGAAACACAATCTCTAAATGAGTGAGTCATTTTAACATTGGAGTGAATGGACTGAGAGTGGTGGCTTTCAAAATATCTATCTTTCCAGAAGTATCTTTGTCAGATCAAATTAATTTTCACTTTTTCTGGTTTGGTTACAGGACGCCCAATTGTTCCCCAGTGTTGCTACGGATTTTGCATTGACCTTCTGATCAAATTGGCAATGACCATGAACTTCACCTATGAAGTACACCTGGTGGCAGATGGGAAATTTGGAACACAAGAAAGAGTAAGTACACTTTCACTTTGTGTCAAGTATAGGCAAGTTGATAATCATAAGATTGTCCTCTTCGTATCTTTTGGTGATATAGGTAAATAACAGTAACAAGAAGGAATGGAACGGCATGATGGGCGAGCTCCTGGGTGGCCTTGCTGATATGATCGTTGCGCCCTTGACGATCAACAATGAACGAGCCCAGTATATAGAATTCTCCAAGCCTTTCAAATACCAAGGACTGACTATCCTTGTGAAAAAGGTACGATTACACTACTCAAACTATCACATTCTATTTGTAGTTTAATTACAGATCATCAGTATAGCCCTTTTGAAAAGATCAGCATTGGTAGTCACCACTTGCTGTAGCCTCATGCTGGTACTGAAATGTGCTAAATTTATGTAAGTGACCATGTAATGTGCGTTTCAGGAAATTCCTCGCAGTACACTGGACTCGTTCATGCAGCCATTCCAGAGCACACTGTGGCTACTGGTGGGTCTATCGGTACATGTGGTGGCGGTGATGCTTTACCTACTAGACCGGTTCAGGTACAACAAGACGTTGGGTTGAGAGTGTGGCTAGCTGTTCTATGTATGTCCATGGGGTGGCTGTGTGCACATGTTTGTTCATATAGATAGTTTGTATCACTCATTGGGATCATGTAGCACCTTTGTTTCAGGATGTCTCCACAGTATATGAGAGTGCTGAACACATTTCATTGTCAGTGTCGCCATGAAGGTGGGGGAGGTTGGGTGGCTGTACTCTGTGAGCCTGTTGTCTTTTCCCTCTCGTTCTGTCTTTTTCTGTATGCTCTCGGTCTCTTTGCCTTGCTTCACGTCTGTTATAGTTCTCTCTATGTTCTCTGCAATCTGGCCAATGCTAAGTGACTTGGGATACTGGAGCATTTATTTGAAGACTACTTATAGGGGTTCTTTGCCTATTCTCTTTCTGATAATTTTCACTGTTTGACCTGGTTTCCCCAGCCCATTTGGAAGGTTTAAAGTAAACAGTGAAGAAGAAGAAGAGGATGCCCTCACCTTATCTTCAGCTATGTGGTTTTCCTGGGGTGTCTTGTTGAACTCTGGAATTGGAGAAGGTGTTGTAAAAGTCAAACTTTGTTTTTATGATCATGTTAAATTAAATCAATTTTACTTGACATATGTTTGACCACTACTGTACTTAACACATGTTGTCCAGGTGCCCCACGTAGTTTTTCAGCAAGAATTTTGGGAATGGTGTGGGCTGGCTTTGCTATGATTATAGTAGCATCCTATACTGCCAACCTGGCTGCCTTCCTGGTGTTGGACCGGCCTGAGGAGCGCATCACCGGCATCAATGACCCAAGGGTATGCTTCTCTAAGCACTTGAACTACCAAAGTAAAGCTTTTCAAGATGTATAGAGTGAGTTTGCATTTTTTTCCAGCTAAGGAACCCATCAGACAAGTTCATCTATGCCACAGTGAAGCAAAGTTCGGTGGATATTTACTTCCGGCGACAAGTTGAGCTGAGCACCATGTACCGCCACATGGAGAAGCACAACTACGAAAGCGCCGCTGAAGCCATCCAGGCTGTTCGGGACAAGTGAGTCCCTGCTGGGTAGACACCAGCAGATCTGGCCTCATGGTCAGCCAATCAGTCAGTCAGTCTTGAGGGTTCTGGGCCTGCGGGTCTCAGGTATATAAATCAGTGCCAGCACTTACTGCACTAACCTGCGACCCTGGTCCATAACCCCACACAGGAGAGGCCCAGCTATGTGCCACACATAACATATATTAACAATGGGCTAAAGAACACCTTTTTCAGGTTTTCAGCAAAAACATCATTGAGGGAATCCAATGGGGGACAAAGCTCCACTCGTCCGGCATTGGATTTCATTTGCCTATGAGGTGGCAGTCTAGATTTCTGGTAACACAAGTTGCACAAGAGGGGTGGGTGGGGTCGGGTGCCATGAGTGTGTTGTTTCTCACTGTACTGTTGCACCGTAACCCCCCATCCTTCCCGTCCTCCTCCCTTCCCCCTGCCCCAACAGCAAGCTGCATGCTTTCATCTGGGACTCTGCGGTGCTGGCTGTTGAAGCCTCGCAGAAGTGCGACCTGGTGACCACGGGAGAGCTGTTTTTCCGTTCGGGCTTTGGCATAGGCATGCGCAAGGACAGCCCCTGGAAACAGAATGTGTCCCTGGCTATTCTCAGGTCTGTCCCAGCCGAAGCAGCATATTGTATGCTTCTGTATAGTTTTATGTTGAATAAAAATCTCACCATTGGACACTTACTCATCTCTCTCTGTGTATTTCCCCTCTTTCATCCCTGCTCTGTTGTCTGTGTGCTTGATCATATATGTGTTTATGTGCTGGTGGTTGTGGTGACTTTGTGGGATTTATCGGTACTTTCTACCAAAAACAACTTATTAACTTTTGAATTTCTCTTCCTGCTCTCCACCACCCCTTGCAGTTCCCATGAGAATGGCTTCATGGAGGACCTAGATAAAACCTGGGTGAGATACCAGGAGTGTGACTCAAGGAGCAATGCCCCAGCCACACTCACCTTTGAGAATATGGCAGGTATGGGCCATTTCAGGTACAGAGAGACCTAAAAGAGATTGGACAAAAAAGGTACAGTAGGTAAGGTATTGGGGCCTTTTTTTGTCCAATGCTTTTAGTTGTCGTTTTATGCTCACCTGTGTTGGTGTTCACATTTGTAACAAACTCATTAACCTTTAACATCCATCCATTTTGCATGGTTTTCAGCAGCAGGCCCCATTTTCAGGTTTTCAGCAAAAACGTCATTGAGGGAATCCAATGGGGGACAAAGCTCCACTCGTCCGGCATTGGATTTCATTTGCCTATGAGGTGGCAGTCTAGATTTCTGGTAACACAAGTTGCACAAGAGGGGTGGGTGGGGTCGGGTGCCATGAGTGTGTTGTTTCTCACTGTACTGTTGCACCGTAACCCCCCATCCTTCCCGTCCTCCTCCCTTCCCCCTGCCCCAACAGCAAGCTGCATGCTTTCATCTGGGACTCTGCGGTGCTGGAGTTTGAAGCCTCGCAGAAGTGCGACCTGGTGACCACGGGAGAGCTGTTTTTCCGTTCGGGCTTTGGCATAGGCATGCGCAAGGACAGCCCCTGGAAACAGAATGTGTCCCTGGCTATTCTCAGGTCTGTCCCAGCCGAAGCAGCATATTGTATGCTTCTGTATAGTTTTATGTTGAATAAAAATCTCACCATTGGACACTTACTCGTCTCTCTCTATGTATTTCCACCCTCTTTCATCCCTGCTCTGTTGTCTGTGTGCTTGATCATATATGTGTTTATGTGCTGGTGGTTGTGGTGACTTTGTGGGATTTATCGGTACTTTCTACCAAAAACAACTTATTAACTTTTGAATTTCTCTTCCTGCTCTCCACCACCCCTTGCAGTTCCCATGAGAATGGCTTCATGGAGGACCTAGATAAAACCTGGGTGAGATACCAGGAGTGTGACTCAAGGAGCAATGCCCCAGCCACACTCACCTTTGAGAATATGGCAGGTATGGTCCATTTCAGGTACAGAGAAACCTAAAAGAGATTGGACAAAAAAGGTACAGTAGGTAAGGTATTGGGGCCTTTTTTTGTCCAATGCTTTTAGTTGTCATTTTATGCTCACCTGTGTTGATGTTCACATTTGTAACGAACTCATTAACCTTTAACATCCATCCATTTTGCATGGTTTTCAGCAGCAGGCCCCAAATATATGGGCAATACATTTAGGATTCCATCACACAGAGGCTCCACCCCCTCCAGCTCCTCAGTGGGTTGATTCAAAGAATATTGTGCCTACGTTAATCGTCTGACAGTTTTATTTATCCCTCTCATTCACAGGTGTCTTCATGCTTGTTGCTGGAGGCATTGCAGCAGGAATCTTCCTCATCTTCATTGAGATTGCATACAAGCGCCATAAAGACGCCCGCAGGAAGCAGATGCAGCTAGCCTTTGCGGCCGTCAACGTTTGGAGGAAGAACCTACAGGTAAGGTAGCTCTCTCCTACAACACAAGAGGTAAAAAGAAGGGTGAACATAAGGGAATGACCTCCCAACAGACTTTTACATATGAACCACTTTTTGTACTGGGCTTTAGTTCCCAAGTTTTTCATTCCTACCTTTGTTAAAAACAGATGTTTGGTTGCACTGTTTGGTGTGGTGACCAAAGGTGGACGATCACCATTGCGTGTTCTTAGGCTTCTAAAAGGGCCTGGGATTGTCTAGGCTGCTCTGGTTCAATCAGCCTCCTTCTTCTTGTCTGTCCCAACAGGACAATAAGGAGAGCTCAGGGAGTCAAGCTGTGGGTGTGGCTGGGACTCCATCTTTAGTATGTAAAACAAGCTGATCCATCTTGTTGCCACGCCATCCTTGCTACGCAAATCAGTATATTTAAAATAAATCAGTATATTTAAAATAGCTGATATGCTTAGTTATTCATCAGAATTATGAAGCTGCTTTCATGGCATGAACCACTTAAATGCTTCAAACCACTTAGCGTATTACAGTTAGATGAAATAGAAATACTTGAAGATGATGTAGGCTGCCAAATTAATGTTTGTGATATAAAAAGGTAATGCTGATTAGGTACTACTAGTATACATCATCAAGCTATGCTAAAGAGTACAGGAAGCTAGTAAAAAATTTAGATATTAGAAATAGATGTTAGTCCCAGCCTCAAACTTTAATGAGTCGTTGCTTATATCATTTAAAAACAGTATGAGTAATAATATGACATAAACATGTTATAGAAGTAAATATTTCAAAAGCCCAGCACATCCATACTATAGTCTAACACAGTCCAATTGAAATGTCTGCAACAAGCTCTAGCTCAACTGTATGTCCTTTAAGACCAATGTTTTCTAGTGAGAAGTCCTGGGAGGTCTTCCCAGTGGGACTGTGATATTTGGTGAGGGGTGGGCCAGTGGGGTGGGGGCTGGGTAGAAGTACATTGAGGCTGTGAGAGCCTCAAGCTGCTTCTTTTTTCAAAATGACAAAAGGTCAGAACTGCTGCAATAGAATAAACAGCAGTAGCAGTGGAAGGTAAGATCACAGTCGCTTGTCTTTGTGAGCAGGTCAATTTACTGTCAATGTCTGTCATCTGCCTCACATGTGTAATTGTCTCTGTATGTATATGCTCTTATGCAGAAAGGTCAAGCAAACATAAACTAGGATGGACAAAAACACTTTAAATTTGGAGTCTAGAAGACCTATGTCAGATAAAATTGAAGGGTTGATTTAAATATAAATCTATCACAAAACATTAGTTTGTATGGATCATTCATTGTGGCGTTTCATGTTTTTTGTCAGCTCTTCCTTTCTGTATAGGAATTTACACAACTTTTTGATGGTGATATCTTTGCAAGCTTGAGTAAAAATATAAATGTTTGGTGTGTGTACTTCTATATGAATGTCCATATTCAAATACCCCATTTGCACTCGTGTGTACTGCACCTTCATACAGGGAACTGCGTGTAACACACACACTGCACTTCTGAATAACCTGCCCAATTTGCAATTTTGTCCACTGGGCTGTTCCGTTGTCATCTCAAAAACACAGAGATGTCAAAAACATGCTGCCCACATTACAATGTTTAATGGCTGTCTCTTGGAGCAGAGCCCATTCAGAAGTGCACTGCCTTCAGGAAAATGATCAAACAAAAGGGAAACACTGAAAAAAAGGATGATGCAAAACTCAATGAAGCGTGAATGTGCTCTCATGAGATACTGTCAAAGCTTGCAGCCAGTTATGTGTCTCACTGTGCCGGTGGTCTATGTGGGTCCAGCATGCTAAATGCACAGACAGTGCTCTAACCACAACCAAATAGGACTTGTTAATATTTTTTTCTTTGTGTAAAGCATAAACTTGATGCAGGACAAACAAGAGTGTGTTTCGCGAAGTTGTTCTTAGATTGCAAAGACACTGTGGTAAGTCCCAAAGTGGTATATTTTTAATTGGTAGCAGGGGTCAAATGATATTCAGAAACTTTTAAAGGACCGCAACAAATGATCCTGAGAGTCTTCCATCAGCCAAAGTCAACTGTATGCTCGTCCACATTTTGCTTACTTTATCCACACCCTTGCTCCTACTGCCCTCTGCATGAGTCTAAATGAAATTCACACCACATTTAACCCAACTCCCTCACACCCTAGAGTACATTCCTTACTGTATGTGTGGTGTGGATTTCCGTTATACCCTACAAAAAGTATAACGCTCAAAGAGGGTTCTTATAAGTATTCATGTATTGATCAGTATTATTTCATATCCTGTGCTCTTTTGGCATTTTATTGGTTGCTCTACTTCCCTATAAGAGTGTTGTTTTGTTTTGTGATATTACAGACTGCTTGGCTTTGATCTCATTATTTCCTCAGCAAACCCATTTTGCTGCCTTCTGCTTTTGCTTATGGATCTTAAAGTCATATGATCTTTAAAGCAAGTGGATAAATATTCATTTATTTTTCTTTTTTCCTTCCCAATGCAGCCCTCTTCCTCTGTAGAGACTCAGGATGTAAGAATACCTTAATTCGACCTTTTCTTACATAAACACACCCAGTCTTGTGCTATACCTTCGTACCATTTGTAGAGGCCAGAGAGTAGCCGTGTGGGGCACCTTTGTTGGACAGTGGGAGGGTAGGGGGCAAAAGGTCCCAATCTTTTGTGTCTAAAACCACAAAGTGTTAAGAGGAAGAATTTATGAAACAGCACAAAACAGATGCCAAGGAAGATCATTTGAGAATTTGAAAGTGTTGCCACTTCGTGCAACCAAATCTGTTGCATCTGTTACCAATTCTTAGTCTCTTTATGTCAAACAAGTCTGACTTCCATTCATAGTTATAGATCGTTGGGTTTAAGATAGCTTATCAACGGGGAACTAGGGGATGTGGTTTTGGCAGTTGAAAACCAGCCAGAGAACACGAATAATTGTTCTACGTATATTTATTTTAGGATAGGAAAAGTGGTAGAGCAGACAGCGACCCAAAAAAGAAACCCTCTTTTAGGTCCATCAGTACCACCCTGGCCTCCAGCATCAAGAGACGTAGGTCCTCCAAAGACACGGTAAGGAGGTTAAGGAATGGCATCTCTTTTTACTCAGCCGGTCTCTCTTCCTCTTTCTGCGTCTGTCTTTCTCTCGTCCTATTCTTCCGCTCCTCTCTCTGTATCTACTTTCTTCTGTCTTAAACGACATGTCATGTCTGAAACCAAGAGAGCCGCATTTCTCTCTGGTTATTCCTCCATTCCTGGCATCTCGGCCACGGCCACGTGTCTGTCAGTCAGTCATCGAGTCACCATCCAGACCCCATCTGTCAGTTAGGACTTAAGAGCTCAGCCATCCTTAAGAGTTAAGCTGAAAGGTTTTAGGACCCAGTGATCAGGGAAAAGGTTCTAACCTAAGAGCTGTTCCAAGAGGAGGGGGCGCTGCACAATGCCTGATGTTTCTGGGCTGCTTCTCTTCCTATTGCAACCTCTGGATGTGGAGTGTGTGTTAGTGCGGGTGGACGTGTGTGCCTCTTTTTGGTGGGATGTGCTGTGTGTATTTGTGTTTCTCGTCCCCAAATCTGCCTGACGTTATTGATATGAACAGTCAAATCTTGCGATGTCTGTTTCCCTGACGGCATGCTTTGGTGTTGTGGTGTTTGATCAGAGCAACCGATACCATGCGGACTAACTTTTTTTTTTCAAACAGCGGAATTCCCTTTCAGACTTTGAAATCATCAATTAACAATGATTTTCTTTTGTTCAACTGTTTTGTTTAAGGTCCTAACAAAGTTTATTTCAGAGAATGGGAATTGAAAATGAAAATTCTGTCATCATTTACTCACCCTCATGTTGTACCAAATCTGTATGATTTTCTTTCTGCCGTGGAACACAAAAGGAGATAGTAGAATGTCCAAGCTGCTTTTCTCCATTCAATAATAGAAGACAGTGACCAAGGGCTCTTAAGCTCTAAAAAACATAATAAAAGTACCATAAAAATAGCAATTTATGTGCTATATTCAAAGTCTTATAAATAAGTCATAAAACATGCAAGAACTAATGGCGTTTGATATCAATGATGTAAACCTGGCAAGATACATCAAGTTTGAATGTGTGCAGTAAATGAATTAAATTTGAAAGCTATAAAAAGTTTCAGCAAACAGCTCAAATTTCAATCTAACCCTCCTACAAAATTGTGTGGCTTTAGAAGACTTCAAATATAGCGTTAACAGCTAAATTATTATTATTATACAAATAATCATTATATCATTATTAATATTAATTTATCTTTTTATTATAACAGATAAAATTACTGTGCTGCTATAGTAAAACCTTTCCAGATACAGAGAAAGTTAGTACTTTAAATACAATATACTTGTATTTAGTATAATATAAACAGATCAAGTCTACAAATTTTATAACTGTTGATTTTGATTCACTTTAATATGATTTGCTATGGCACCACAATTTATTAAATAGGACCTAAACAAAATGTTACATTTTCTAACATTTTGTTTAGGAATTATATTACATATTTTTTCCTTTTTAAATGTTTAAGAAAATGGGGAGAGTGGGTTGGGGTGGTGAATGGTGAAGAAAAGGCACAACAATCCAGGTGAAAAGAGAAAAACAATAGTAGCCATCCACGGTGTTTAACCATCCTTTTATTTCTTGATATCAGTGTCACCTCTCTTTCTATATAAGTGGATGTATATGGATTTATAACTGTCGACGTCCCCCACATGATGTACATGCTACACAGCCCCTCTCTTCCTCTGCAAGCATGCAATATATCTGTCGTAGAAGTAGAGATATTGTTTTTTGGTTGCCTTAGTAGAAGTAGTAGCATTTTTTTGTGGTAGTGATGATATACACACTTTTTGTCTCTTTTGCTGATTCACTGTCTCTCACCAGGGGGCACTGTGGGCTTGAAAGTGCCAACAGCAAGCCTTCTAAGTGAACATAACAAGAACTCTCTCATGCTCTCTAAGGCGTGCTAAGGGAATTCTTGATGCAACACCAAGGAAGAAAGAAAAAAAAGGGGAAAAAAAGCCTCCCGGTGTCATCAGAAGTATTGCTGAATACATCTATTCTGCAATATGATGATGATGATCTTGGCAGAACTTTTGCCTTAAGCTATGGCTTTTAGAGTTGTTGCATCATATATTGAGCTTATAAGCTTATTTATTTGCAATGGCATAGTAATAAAAAAAGAGTAAGCTATAAAAGAGGGCACATGCTATAATTAGTAAGATAAATATTAAATTCATAATTAATATGTTTAGTTGTTAATAAGAAATTTTATTTTGAAATTAAACATCCAAACATTGCATGTGTCTTTGGTTTTTGCAAAAAAAAAATTTACTTTTAAAATTTAAAACCCTCTGAAACTCTTTGCTGCTGCTTTTCCTTCAATATATGCATTTTGCTTTTTGAAAATGGATTCCTTAGGTATATATAGTCAGTCTTGACTAGCAGATTGCCAAAAAAAGCTCTCTGTGCCTCAATTTCACAGTTTGCCACAGCAAGGAACATAATTTAAAATGATAATAATTCAATAATCCTGTCAGAACAAAATACTTTGTTTTAATCAAAATGTCCTTGCCGTTGCAACATGGCAAGCCTCACTGAGAGACATTTTATAGCTTACAAAAACTGAAAGCAAAAAAATGTTTTGTTGTGGTAATTGCCTTCTGACTGGGCACCTGCATGTCACTGAGTGTTTTGCCAACCCAGCACTGCAGACGCCCATTTGAGAAAACAGCTTGTTGCCCTTCTAACACATCTAAGCTTGAGATGAGGAAACAGGAACTGCAACTAAATGAGAATTAAATATACATTACAGATATAAATATGCAGTGGGCCAGAAAGTATTTGAACATTTGAGCCAAGTTTAAAAATGTATTAATGTCATTGCATTAGACAACAAAATATGAAAGCAACTGATATTTGTGTCCATTAACAAACTTAAGGTGAAATACTTTGGTTGTTAGGTTTTAAATTTAAATAAAAACAAATATAATACTGTTCTAAATGAAGATAAAAAAAGTATTTCTGGATACCTTCTGGACACTTTCTGGTTGAAAGTTCTGGCTGAAAGTCAAAAATGCAACCAATGTCCATTTGGTAATGTTATGAACCACAACTGTGTTTACTCTGCTAGGGCGCCAGTGCAAATGTAAGGGGATCTGCTATCATATATCCACTAGAAACCACATTGAGCCAAGTGGGTTAAAAGCAACTGCAAATATAGCTTGGAAAAAAAGGTCATTGGTTAACATCACTTGTTTGCAGATGCCAATTGGTTTATATTTCATTATATAATGCACTGACATTCATATTTTTAAGTGTGTCGCAACGTCCAAATACATTTTGACTTTTGACCCAATAATGCCGACATAAATAACACACAGGTTATTAGGTGACCTAAAACCACCTCACAGCAGAGAACCTGCTTCCTCTTCTTTGAATATTATTCTAAATACCACCTAAGGCAGCAAGATAGCTGGAAGTGCACTTCTCCCACACCGTTTAAAATTTGTATAACCTCCTTGAATGTAACAGAACTTATGTGTTGTGTTCAATTGTAAAACAGCCTTTTAAATGTTTCAGAGTCCTGGCCTGAAGGCAAAATTTAGTGCAATGCATTATGATGACATCTGAAACATTCAATGGTTGAGTCCTTGTTTTGGATTTGCATGCTACGTGCTGCCTTGGGGGTAAAGACGGAAATTCCGTTCTGGGCTTTTGGGGAAGAGGAACGTTAACAGTCGCATTAATGTTCTCTATCCTGTGTGTTTTCTACCTTCTCTCTCTTTCTACAGCAATACCCACCCACAGACATTACGGGCCAACTCAACTTGTCCGACCCGTCTGTCAGCACGGTGGTGTGAGGCAGAGAAAGAGGGAGAGTTTAACATAAAGACATGCTCATTCTTTAGAGACAAACAAGATGGAACTAGAGAGGGGTGTTGTAGTACCGCTCCTCTGGGTTTTGCACAATGGATCCATTACGGACGAGAACTACTGAGCCACTTCACCTTTATGAAGAGCCAGTGGGACCTGTTGGGACTTGATGGTGGACTGCAGGGGATGACATGACACTGCAATGCACTGGAGCACTGCGAACAAACAGACCATATAAACACATAAACACATACACCTTTATAGCTTGATGCTAAAATTAGTATACACTATCATTCCATCCACCAGAACTTCTTCTGTATAAATTCTTTATGATTATGTAGAAATATTTCTTATTAGTATTATTGCTTATTCTTATGTTGATTAAGTGGTCTAAGTATTGTACAGTATAATTTAGAACAAAGAACAAAACTTTTCATGTCTCAAGGCCAATTCTAAGGCCAGTATTTAGATAATTAACTAGTTGTATATGTATAAGATTAATTATAGTCATCATTTACATATGATATTTATCTTCTTTACATTTTTTATTGTTTTACTTGCTTTCTGTTCATTGTTTTTCATTCTTTGTCTATATAATCTATAAAGCGAAAAGTCAGCCAATCAAGCACATTACCTGTGCTGTTTCAAATATCATTATCTTTCATAATCTAAAATCTCTTTGCATGTAATATGCATGCAAATTTGTCCCTAAAAGTTTATGGACAAGAAAAAGTATACAATTAAAATGTTAGATTTAAGATGTGGCTTACTGCACATCAGTTAATTGCAAACTCTCCTTCAAACTCAACAGTTCTTCCTCTTTAAAGTTCTTACGCAGTCGTTCTCAACTTTAGTCTGAAGGGTGCATCAAGGGGCCGAGTTTTTTCATCCAACTAGCACTTGGTGTCTCATGCAAAATCATCTCTGTGTGTCATCCCCACAGACGACCTCAGAGATCTTTTACATGAGAAAACCCCAAGTGTGCCCATTTATTTTTGACACTGGTGCTGTAGTTTCGTATACACCTATTAGTTAGATGGCAAAACTGGCCCGTTCCCAAGTTCTGGGGTTGAGAAACATCAACAAAAGCTGTACAAATAAGGACTGCTTACTGTAAATGTTCACTTAATGCTATTTATATGACCCATGGAAACTCCCCTATAAGAGAGATCATCTACCTAGCACTTTAATGTGTATCTGTTGGAAGTTATAAGCATATGGAAATTATGCAATTTGCCAAATGTTGATTAAGAGTTAAGTTGAAAGGTTTTAGGACCCAGTGATCAGGGAAAAGGTTCTAACCTAAGAGCTGTTCCAAGAGGAGGGGGCGCTGCACAATGCCTGATGTTTCTGGGCTGCTTCTCTTCCTATTGCAACCTCTGGATGTGGAGTGTGTGTTAGTGCGGGTGGACGTGTGTGCCTCTTTTTGGTGGGATGTGCTGTGTGTATTTGTGTTTCTCGTCCCCAAATCTGCCTGACGTTATTGATATGAACAGTCAAATCTTGCGATGTTTGTTTCCAGACGGCATGCTTTGGTGTTGTGGTGTTTGATCAGAGCAACCGATACCATGCGGACTAACTCATTTTTTTTAAACAGCGGAATTCCTTACATGAGAAAACCCCAAGTGTGCCCATTTATTTTTGACACTGGTGCTGTAGTTTCGTATACACCTATTAGTTAGATGGCAAAACTGGCCCGTTCCCAAGTTCTGGGGTTGAGAAACATCAACAAAAGCTGTACAAATAAGGACTGCTTACTGTAAATGTTCACTTAATGCTATTTATATGATCCATGGAAAATCCCCTATAAGAGAGATCACCTACCTAGCATTTTAATGTGAATCTGTCGGAAGATATGCATATGGAAATGATGCAATTTGCCAAATGTTGATTGTAATACTCATACTTGATATGAAAATGCACATTTGAGAATGTGAAATATATTATATGTAACTGTTAGCCGTTTGTTTTTTAACAAGACACTCCTTTTCTAGTTTTCATATTTCAAAAGATTTAGACATTTTGTTTCTGCTATATATCAGAGTTAAACTGTGTCAAATTAGTGCATACCACATATATCTTCTGTTTACTACTATTAGCTTACACTACTTTAGGTTTAAGTCTTTTCAAACTGACAGGAGTATGTACAGTATGTTTTTTCTCATTGCTTGGGTCAATGAATGTGGTTTGTACTTCAGAAGAACTATGTATTATACCTGATTTCAGTGCATGTGAACACTGAATTCAGTTTATGTTGCCTGGACTGCTAGATTGCAGATGACTTTAAGAAGTTGTTGAAAAAAAATGTTTTTATTAGAAACTGTCACACTGTAAATGACACACAAACACAATTACATCACATATCCTGAGCATAAGTCTTACTTTAATAAGTGTTACATCATGTTTCAGTTAATTTTAGATATTTCTTCAAATGAACACATAATGTTTGCATTTTGAGAAAAATATATAGAAATAACATTTCTGTGTGCCAATAGATTTGTGCCATGTCAGTTGCAGACAACAACTAAGTGTCTTTTCAATTTTGTGAGCATAATATTATATTCACTACACAAATATCCATGAATTTATTGAATTTATTTCCATGATTTCCAAATCACTATGTGTGTGTGTGCGCCAAATTTTGAGGATATATTTGTACCCAGAAGTGACCAAAACTTGACAGTCTCCCAAAACCTTGCTTTGAGGACATCCTCATTTATAAAACTGGTATAATATACAGTATACTGTATATTATACCAGTTTTATAAATGGTGTGTGTGTGTGTGTATGTGTGTACTGGTTTATATATCCTGGTGGGGACTTAAACCTGACTACACACTACAAATAGTTAAACAGATAATTCCTCGATTAAAATCTCAATGTACGAAGACGTGCACAGAGACAAGTAGCATACTGCAGCAAATAAACACACTACTAGACTATCCATTTCCCAGAAAGTGCAATATCTAGGCTACAGTCAGATCTAGAGAGGTGGAGATGCATACATTAGTCAGATGTCTACGTAATGGGGGTAGTGGTCAAAATAGTAATCTCTTAATCTCTCATTATGAATTTGAAAGTATGAGGTAACGCCTGACAGCGTATTTAAGAGGCGGTATCACCATCAGTGAGGACAGACTGTTCCTCTGCAAACACTGACGTCTGCAACAGGTGAGTTTACTTACTTCAGTCTTTGCTGCGCAAAACTACATGATAGCTTATTTATTGAAACGTATTAAGAACTGTTTTTGAACTGCTAAACTGTTTCACACCATCCTGCGACACGACAAACGGTTCAATCATCGTCAACAATGTGCGCGCTTGCAGTTTGGACAGAATCGCGTCATCTTACCTGCTCTTGATCTGTTTATTCATTGACTGAACGCAGGTGGAGGGATACTCGCTTCCAAAACAAGCATTTTTTCCCCATTTCATTTCAACGTTGTAATTCTCCAGTGTAAATCATAAAAGTGAAAGACCGAAAAATATTAGTGGGAAAGCTAATTTTAAAAATTCTGTTTTTAGCGTTATTTACATTTAACTTTTCCTCTCCACAGTTTGTGCCAAAATATGCTGTCATAGCTACATTTCTGCCATAAAATTTCCACCGTTGTCGTCACTGTCGTAAAGTTAAAGTTACATTTTGAAAAGAAAAAGAAATGTGACAAACAACATAAAGATTCTTAAAGCGTTTTACGACGTTTGAACGAAATGCCATGATTGTTATTGCTAGCCTTTACATTAATAATGACAATATATTTTCTAAAGAAAATGCAAGTAGTGCTGGTTTGTGGGGAAACTCACGTTGCTAGGGGGTTGCCATGGCATCGCTATGTTGTTGGTAAGGGGTTTTAGGACTTGACCCCGAAGTCTGGGGTGGAGTGGGGGAATTCTAGAAAGCAGGTTATGTGACATACCCCGGTATGTTTAAGGGTAAGAAAGCGGATAAACTCAGACTATCCATTTCCCAGAAAGTGCAATATCTAGGCTACAGTCAGATCTAGAGAGGTGGAGATGCATACATTAGTCAGATGTCTACGTAATGGGGGTAGTGGTCAAAATAGTAATCTCTTAATCTCTCATTATGAATTTGAAAGTATGAGGTAACGCCTGACAGCGTATTTAAGAGGCGGTATCACCATCAGTGAGGACAGACTGTTCCTCTGCAAACACTGACGTCTGCAACAGGTGAGTTTACTTACTTCAGTCTTTGCTGCGCAAAACTACATGATAGCTTATTTATTGAAACGTATTAAGAACTGTTTTTGAACTGCTAAACTGTTTCACACCATCCTGCGACACGACAAACGGTTCAATCATCGTCAACAATGTGCGCGCTTGCAGTTTGGACAGAATCGCGTCATCTTACCTGCTCTTGATCTGTTTATTCATTGACTGAACGCAGGTGGAGGGATACTCGCTTCCAAAACAAGCATTTTTTCCCCATTTCATTTCAACGTTGTAATTCTCCAGTGTAAATCATAAAAGTGAAAGACCGAAAAATATTAGTGGGAAAGCTAATTTTAAAAATTCTGTTTTTAGCGTTATTTACATTTAACTTTTCCTCTCCACAGTTTGTGCCAAAATATGCTGTCATAGCTACATTTCTGCCATAAAATTTCCACCGTTGTCGTCACTGTCGTAAAGTTAAAGTTACATTTTGAAAAGAAAAAGAAATGTGACAAACAACATAAAGATTCTTAAAGCGTTTTACGACGTTTGAACGAAATGCCATGATTGTTATTGCTAGCCTTTACATTAATAATGACAATATATTTTCTAAAGAAAATGCAAGTAGTGCTGGTTTGTGGGGAAACTCACGTTGCTAGGGGGTTGCCATGGCATCGCTATGTTGTTGGTAAGGGGTTTTAGGACTTGACCCCGAAGTCTGGGGTGGAGTGGGGGAATTCTAGAAAGCAGGTTATGTGACATACCCCGGTATGTTTAAGGGTAAGAAAGCGGATAAACTCAGGTAACTCTTAGGGTATGTAAGTAGCCATAGCAACTTATCCTCTGAACATAACCTGCTCCAGAGCAGCTTCTTGCCTTGTCCAAATACCCACACTTGCGGTCTTTGCACTTGACCACTTGACTACTTATATGACGTATTTCCTGTATTTGGCCCAAGTGTTCAAGTGAGCATGTAGACCACAAGTGTGTGTCGAACTTTTCATTACCTGATGGAACACACTTGTAGTGTTGTAAAAATGCAAGTGTTTACATAGCTTTATTTAAATTTAAATTTTAAATACTTTGCATTTAAAATCAACTTCTAAATGTCTGTTCAGTAGTCCTTATAACATGACAATTTTAATTTGTGGTGCTTCTAATTAAGTGAAAAAGCAGTTGCAAATGTTGTACAAAATAAATATCACCACTACTCATCTTTGCACCAATAAAACGTAAAAACACTGTTTTTCTACCAAATTATATGTAATATCTAATTATTATATTAATATTTAACTTTCATTGGAAAGGTTTCCGTGACCTCTCCCGAGATCTCGGCAAAAAGTCTCACGATTTATTTCCAGAACATGATGCATGATGCGATACACTAAGCCTCGAATAGCGCTCCGGAGCCGTATTCGAGATAGTGTGGATTTAGCGTGCGTTAAGGGCACTGCGCTCTGGCGTTTTTAAGACCTGGGACAGTCTTGCGCACTTACTTCCCGTCGCGCGCAC
>NW_015641107.1:109602-125894 GCF_001515625.1 Sinocyclocheilus rhinocerous
TTAAAGGGTTAGTTCACCCAAAAATGAAAATTAGCCCATAAATTACTCACCCTCAAGTCATCCTAGGTGTATATGACTTTCTTCTTTCAGACGAATCCAGTCGGAGTTATATTAAAAATTGTCTTTGATCTTTCAAGCTCTATTGTTGTACTCAGCGGGTGTTGCATTCATTCTGTCCAAAATATGTGAAATAAAAAGCACCCTTCCACAAAAAAAAGTGTCTCACACGGCTCCGGGGGGTGAACAAAGGCCTCCTGTTGCGAATCGATGCGTTTTTGTAAGAAAAATATCCATATTCAAAACGTAATAATCACTTGAATCTAGCTTGCGCTCACTGTTGTAAAACGGAAGCAGTTCCGGGGGAATTACGTATGAGGTCAGCTTTGCGCAGAGTTCAGGATATATGTTAGTGTAAGTTAACCTTGCTTTCTGGAATACCCCCCTGGTTTCTATAAATAATAAAAGAGTTCATATATATACTGTGTGTGTGTGTAACTTATTTATTATTTTATTAAAGAAACCAGACTACAAAAATATTTTATAGTTGTTTTTTGGGATAAGATTTAATTAGCTGTTGTTGCTATTACTTGCACTAGACTGCTTAATCCATATGACCACTGTATGTTTCTATTTTCAGACACTGGCTGGCAGGTGGTAGTGACAGTTGCTCTGTGGTCAAGAAGCTTCTTCTTTCTGCGACGATGGGGGAGAGAGATGCATGCTTATTTTCACCTGTTGCTCCTGCTGGGACCTGGATTAAACACTGCCTGTCCACACACTTCAGGCCTAAACACTCACTGGAGGAAGGTTCCCAAAGTGAGCACTGGTCATCTCACCCATTTTGCACCAGAAAGAGACTTGTGGTGGCCCTTCTGGTCATTTTGGCCTTGGTTGTCATGATGCTGCTTCTACTGCTAAATTATTATTGTATTATGGTCTGGCACCTGTGTCAACATGAAGAGTCTGTTCTCCCAGTATTTCAAAACACTACGCCAGAGCTGGACTGGCAGGACTGAGATGTTACACATTTGATTGTTTTTGTTTTAATATTTGGTGCACCCATCTGGGATGCATTTATGTTTTATGCTGCTGTGTTTTTTGTTTGATGTACTGAAATAACACTGAAAATCTCCAGTGTGAGATTTTTCAGTGGATGTGTGATGATATTAAAATGAAATTATTCACACTGTCAGGTTACTCAGTTCCTGAACTTTTAGTTTTGTATTTATTCAAATGACTTCCTAGGTTTGTCATTACATGGTCTTGAAAATTGTGCCTATTTTAATTCGCAGAGTCACTGAATTTATCTATCTATTTAAAATTGTTCATCTTTATCTAGTGAAGCTTGAAATGTAGTTAATACTGTTCATAAAAGCGGTTCTTGTTCAAGCTTTGTGTGCTTGTGATTCTTTAAATCGTGAGTGTTTCTTGGTAAATGTTTTCATTTCTCCTTTCAAGCTAATACAAACTCCTATCACTCAGTCATATTACTCAGTACATGCTTTTATTGAACTGACTGTATTGTAAACACTAAATCAAAAATCAAGCGTAGCGTTAGTTCTGGCAGGTCACGTTAGTCAAGCTTGCATCAGCTGACTCTCAGCTGATCCCCATCTGCCTATAGGAATAAGACACCTATCTAAGCATTTATATATAAGGTCCCTCAGTATTATCAGCAGTTTTCAGATTGCTCAATAGCTAATTACCCTTCTCCATCCCCAGATCCTCCTCTGTCAGTCAGGATTCAGCCTTCTGATTATCCTTTGAATCAGACTAATTCTAAAATGTGTACTCTTACCCAGAACAGAACCATACCGCCAATCCAAACTGTATGCTAATTGTCAATCATCTTTGACGATAGTTTTCCTGACAGAAACATAACCTTTGCCATATATTTGAAACCTTGTTCAATTTAAAATCTAAGAATTTAAGATGATGTTTGGCCTTAATTTAGTAATTCTGTTTTGTCATAAAATAAGCATTACTGCCCCGTTCATCAAGTGCACAGTAACTAATCAAAATGTGGATGATGTCATACATTTCTTAATTTCTTTTCCTCACAGTCCTCCCTTTTCCCAACCAAAAAGGAAATTCTTACCACATGTAGAGTAGTGCATTGTGGATACAAAGCAGTCCTGTTTATGCAAAGTGCCTCTGCTCTTGGCAGGAATTATCCTATTCAGAGCATGCTGTCTGTGTCAGCTTTTGAATAGAGGCAGGGGACACTGAATGAGGCAAAACCTTGTATATAAAATTGGTCTCCATCACATTAGTTCTTCAAGAATGACTCTAGATTAGTCAGCTGCACCAGTGGACACACCTTTAGGAGTCACATTTTAAAAAGATGACAGAAGAAGATTCTGGAATGTTTGGAACACTCCCTCATTCTACAAAAAGGTCATAATTAGTGCAGGACATATTGTGGTTCTACTAACAATCGATTTTACAACAATTATTACAACAACAGCTATTCTACATCTATGTGTATTTCCAAATAGTCTTTATAATAATAAAACATGTACACTTGCAAAATTGGTATTTCTTATTATTCTAAAGAAACTCTTTAAGCAAACTCAAACTGAAGCAGTCAATTCTTGGAGAATTTTATTATCATTATTTACTGTAGACTGTAAAAGAAATGGTTTTACTGTTACTAACTCTTTCTATCAGAGGGGCTTCTGTGTACAGGAGAAGTTTGTACTCTTGTTGGGGTTGCCCTTGGTCCTTCACTATCAATTGCACCAGGCAAACCCCAACTTTACTGATGGATAATCAGTTTGTTAAGTTTGTTGTCTCAGCAGCGCTCTTTCTGTTTGGAATCGTGTCTATTCTACTCCTGACTGTATCTATACATGAAATAAGAGAGCCACCGGAGTACATGGTACGTACTTCTGTGTCCTGCTTAAAATGTTAAATTATTTCTTTTGTGTTCTCTCTCTCTTTCGCTCTCTATCTTGCTCTCTATCTGTCTTTATTTCTTCTGTAGGTTAACTTGCATTTTACACAGTGTATCCTGATTAATGGGAGGGACGATTTTGGCAGTTGATACAAAGAGGAATTGTATTGTTTTTGTGGACAAATAAAAAACCTGAAAACATTGAATGGTCACAAAAACATGTTTTAAGCACACACTACGTTGCGCACAGCTGAATAATATTTAATTAATCGCTCTTTGTCAGGAATAGTGCATTACATGTATGTGCTTTCACATTCAGCCCTGCCTCAGACACTTAAGAATCCATATTTAATCATTGGGTTACAGACAGCAACATCAAAGCTGAAGGCCACATCCTGAACCACATATAAAAATTAGCATCTGAAAGTGCATAATAAAAAAGTATAGTATATTCAGTCAGTTTTGTAGCTGTGGGGAAGTGAGCCTTTACAAGGTAAACATAGAGAAAGGTCATTTTGTTCCTGTTGGGAACCCTGAAACAAATGAAGATGCAGACTCAGGATAGTTTGTTATGTCAGATACTTCCGGGAATTGCATCTCCAGGAGTGTGTCATCGGGCAACAGGTACATGTTAACCCCTGGGAGCCGTGGGTAATTAACTGTGTAACAAGTCATGGAAACACACAATATGTACAAAATCTTAGAAGTAATTGTACTGGAAATTGTTATCTCAAAATATGTGGTTACAGTGGTTTCTGTGAATAAATCACTGTCAAAGCATCTGCTATGTTCTTATTGTATGATGGAAATTAGAAATTTGACCAAAACTTTCAGTTCTGTTTGGTATAAAAACAGAGGACAATACATTCTAATCGCATTCACATTGAACATGGATTTGACCATGGATTATTTGAACGTTTTTGTTGTTGTTGTTGTTGTTGTTGTCTCTCTCTCCCATTGCTGTATGGGATTGTGCTGGATGCTGGCTCCTCACACACTGCCTTGTACATCTACAGATGGCCGGCGGACAAGTTAAATGGCACAGGTGTGGTCACCCAGCATAGCGAGTGTCATGTCAAAGGTCAAAAGACTTGCTGAAATATTTAACATTTTCAGGCAGATTAATGGTAGAGATATTTTCTATATAGATAAACATCTTAAGCGAAAAAAAAAAAATATATATATATATATAGAATTTGAAGGGCAAAGCCTGATTTATCTACAATATATTTTCTGGCATAATGTTTGTTTAAGATTTCGAAGATAGTAACATTTTTAGTAAAATAAATAATAAAATAATATTAAAAGTTCTAAAAAATAATAAGTAAATAAATAAATAGATTACTATTTCTATGTAATTATTATGTCTTGTGGTTCTTTGTGCAGGAGGAGGAATTTCTAGTTATGCTGGGCAGCAGGGTGCAGCAGGCCACAGCCTTGAGGCGTGCTTGAAGCAGGCCAAGCGGGACATTCCCCCAGACAGACATCACTGCACCACTGTGTATCTAGGAGCTACTGCTGGCATGAGACTTCGGAAGTGAGTGTGTTTTTTCCACCTATGTTATCATTTTATGCGTACAATGGCCACATAAAAAGAGAAAGATACTAAAGAACACGTCCTATTTTAAAACACTTTCTGGCTGTCTCACATTCTGTTTAATGTTACTGAAATAGAATCATTTTTCAGGCAGATTAATGATAAAGGTATTTCACATACAGATAAACACAAAAACACCAATATTTGCTATTTCAAGATATTTCAATCCAGATTCAGATGCACAGTTTCAATAGGATTTGAAGGGTAAAGCCTGATTTATCTACAATATACTGTATTTTCTGGCATATAAAACTTTTTCACTCTGCATACGTTTTAAATTGCTTAATATTTTCTCCAGTAAAATAGTGAAATATTTAGCAAATAAAAAATAAAAAAAATACAATACAATAATAAAAAAAATGTGAATAAATAAATATACCTCAGGGGAACTGACTTACATTTACTAAAATTAAATTACATTGGGACCAGTTTATCAAATTAGAAAAGAGAAGTTAGTTCTTAGAAAAGGTTTTTGCAGGTGCTTTTTGGTTTTACGTCATCTTAATGCATCTTAATGCTTAATGAACGAGTTGAACCGCATGACCTTACGCCTCTATGGGCAGGAGAATTCCCTCTACACGCATAGTTACCTGTGTTATGGTAAAGAAGAGGCTCTGCGCCAGATCCTGGCCTAGCTGGTTGAAGTATGATACTGTGCATCACAATTCAATAATACCTCGTATATATATATATATATATATAGACGCTATTTTTGTATTAAAAATGTGTCCACACTGTCTAACATGCTGCATTGCATCTCTTGCATCTGTAAATCTTTAAAATTCATATCCATATCTTCTGTTCATTATAGATGACCAAGAAAGCTCCTGACTTGAAAAAATACCTGAAGGATTATTGTGCAGTTGCAGTGTATATACAGGTGCTAATGCTTAGGGGTTTTAACTTTGATGAGCGCTTTTTTCCTAAATGTTGCTTTTCAGAAAAAGGGGAGTTTATCAAAATGGTACTCATATGCTTGTACATCACAGAACCACCTTAATTGACAAATCATTTTTACAGTTTTCTGCTGAATAAAATGCAAATTGTGTGAATGTGGGGTATGCAAAAACACAAAACCTCACTTTCAATCTCTATGTTACAGGCAGGTGAGGCGTCTGTGGGCTGGGCTCTGGGTTATATACTCAGTGTGAGCAGTCTTCTTCCAGAGGAACCTGTGGGCATCAGGAAGGGCTTGTGTCCTGCAGCATGGATTGGCTTGTTGATTCTCCTAACTGTCCTCCTCACTGCCACCTTCTGTTACATGGCTCTAGTGATTCGAAGGGAAAGGAGAAGGAGTCTCATAACTCACTGTTATTCTAAATGTTTGGGCAGACTCTTTTTAAAAGACACTCCACAAAATGATATGTTTACATGAATAATGCATTCATACTGTACTGTATCTAATTTAACAGAAAATAATATTTGTTTGTTTTTTGTTTTGCTAGAAAATTAAATGTTACTATTTTATTAGATTTCAGCAAATTTCTTGGTCTTTGTTAATCTTGTGTGATACACTAATCCATTTTATTAGAGGAAATGTATGTCTTTTTGATGAGGACTGTCGCTGATGTCTTCAGTGATCCAGAACTGTAGTTATGTATCTCTATTTTTGGGCCAGTTCACATTTGTCTTCAGTTAATGTACAATAAGAAATTCACAACATTTCACCTATTTCTCAGACTGATGGAATAAAACTGTGATGTTAGTAATTTACCAAGTTGAATTAATTTCTGATGCAGGTGAAGACAGTTTGTACAAATCCAAACTACTATATGTTTAACAAATACATATTAAACTATAGGCCTATTTTATTTATTGGTTACCATAAATTGTAAAGTTAGCTGACTGTTAAACCACCAAAATGAAAGAAAGATTGAATGTTTGAATGACACTGTTTGAATGAGTTTTTACTTCATTATAATTCATTATAATTTTACTTCATTATAATTTTATAGTATTATCAATATATATATATTTTTTTATCAGGAACTGCTTACCATTGTATTTACAATTTGCTTCATACAGCAACAGATATTTATCTTTAGGGTTTTAATTTACTAGGACAATAACATAAAAACACCAGATGATGGCAGTAAGCATCTGCTTAATTCTGTGGCTGGCACGTAAAGAAATGTGATCCTACTGCGCATGCGCATATCACCTCCCTTCGTATCTTAGCCATTGCCATGTAGAGCTCTTTGGCATTTTTAGCCTAATCAGCTACAGTTTTGATTTATTTCCAGGTATAAAAAATGTCCGAGCTTGAAGCTAGTGTATCGTGTTCTCCGCAGTGTGCGGAAACAGACAAAACCAAAAATACAGACGATATCAATCCAGAAACAGTACAAAACACTAACACCAATATTTCTCAGGTTGAAGAAGGTGAGTCTATCAGTTGAAACCCTTCAAAAAACTTCAAAAATGCAGCCATGTGGAATTTATTTGCATCGAATGCTTGTGTTTGAGATGGATTCATGGGTGGTAATAAAGCTTAGCAAGCCAACAAGCTAGGCTAGGCTAAATATTAGTATCCATCATTCACTTTAAACAACCACCACAAGAAAAAAATACCTTTTTAAAATATCTGGTGTGTTTGTAAGTCGATTGTCACCATACATCGGCTGAAAATACACGTTAAGACCCAAAACGTGGTTTTAATGAATCATACCATCCTGAAAATCGATTAATTCGCCGATTAAGTAACAACGTAGCCAGGTACCGAATGCATTTTTAGCCTCATATTAATCCACCATTGCCAGTGTTACGGGAAGTAACAACTCGTTTGTGACATTTCAGAACGTTTTAGTGCGTTTTAAGTTGTTTATTTTTATTTCTAACTAATGTCATTTTATTTAAAAAAATTTTTTATCACATTATATAGGGATTGATGTATATGTTCTTTTAGACAGCAGTACAAACAAGTTGACCTTAATAAATGCAAATTTAGTTATGTTTTTATGCAATTTTAGTAACCACAAACTTTTAACATATTGGTGTCTAGATTGTTTGAGCTGATAGTACAATGAAACATTCAGGAACAAACAGCCTTACCGAATTGAAACTTTTTATGCAAATAATAGACGTGGAATTCAAGTAAGTTTGACACGTTTTACAATAACATGAACATCGCTGTTTCATTTTTAATATATGTACATTGCAGCATGGCATTCATTTAAATAATGCCAAAAGAATCCACAGCATGCACAAATTGTCTATATAGCTATGCACAGCATCAAGACCATGTCATTTATTGGGCTAATATTATTATTGATTTTTTTAGTTTGAATCAGTTGAAATAATTTAGATTTTTTTGATTGACATTATGATGTACCAATGCCTAGATTCAGTTGTAACATTTAAAACTATTGGTCTTTAACTGCAATTGTTTTTATAACATATTTTTAATATTGGTCAATTATTAGTAATCAGGAATAACATGAAAATAGTTGTCAATGTATCCTTAAATCTGTTAAAATAGTTTTTTTTTTTTTACTTGTTATACTAGTCTTGCACCACAACAACCTGATACATTATTACTAGTATGCTTTGCATGCACACATTGGGCCTCATTCATGAAATTTAAGCAGAATAAATTTCTCTGTAAATCACCTGTAAAACCATTTGTGTGTAAATTGTCACATTTAGTTCAGTCCAGTGATATATAGGACTGAATTCTTGAACAAAATGTATTTACTGCTTAATTATGCTACTGATATTTCTTAGAGATAAGATAGTACAGTACTGTCTGTTTCTTGTTGACTAGTGTTACTGAAAGCCTCACATAGTGCCTGAAATCTATTTCTTATCATAAATCATGCTCTGTGAAAATCTGATTTGTAAAAAAAAAAAAAAAAGTTTATACAAACCACATAAACTACCTTACACAAAATTATGTTAAGATTATTTCAAACAGTAAGCATTATTTTACATTATTTTTCCTTTTACTGTCTGATTTTTCTGCAGGGTCTCAGGGTGACAGTGATCTTCTCAAAGGCCTGTTGACCGATAACTTCTGTCACATCTGTGAAGCAACCCTGCTTTACGAGTCCCAGAGAGTTTCTCATTATGAGGTTTGTGAGGTTGTTTTTCATGCAACTGTATCAAGTTTTTTCAGGCAACCTCAAAAGGCTGCAGTCATATTTCTAACGTTGGTTTCTATGTTGCCAGGGGAAAAAGCATGCACAAAGAGTCAGGATGTACCTACAGAGCAAGAAAGCTAAAATAAATAAGCTGAGCCAAGATTGTGGAGGCCTTTTGGTATGTAACACATCATACAGAATATGCATATATTGCTTTTAAGTGTGTGTCAGTATTTAAAGTGCCCCTATTATGGGTAATGAAAGGTTCATATTTTGGTTTTGGCAGTCCCCAACAACAGGTTGACATGCATGCAAGGTCAAAAAACACTTTCATTGTCTTATAATATGCATTTGTTTTTACCTTACTTGCTCAACTACCAAACAATTCGCTCAACGATTCATTTTTCCAAACCCCTCCTTTCCGTGACCAAACCCCTCCTAATCTGCGGTGATTGGTCTCATTTTCATTTCATCATGCCTGTAATGCCTGATAATAAAGCAGCGTTTGTAAGCAGTGTTGCCAACTAATTTTCAGGGGAAGTTGCTAAAGGAAAGTCGATTTGTTGCTAAAAGTTGCTAAATGACGTTGTGATGTCATTGCGCGATGACGTCGTTACGTAATCACGATGCAAAATTGTGCCACTACATCAAATCTCAGCAAAAATATATTTTATATGTTAATTTAGTGTAAAATAATATAAATGCATAATATAATGTTAAAATAATAATAACTATTTTTATATACAACATTGAACACTTTTGAACAATTTAATTTTTGAACGATTACAAGTTTTTTTATTAGCTAGTAAACTAGTAAAACTACACATTCTGTACAATTATAGTTTTAAGCAGTGTATTAGTTAGTTAGTAACAGCCGTTACCGGGGAAACCACTATTTTTACCGCTCCTAAAGCCGCACCTAGTGGCAAAGAATGAATTTGCATTTTCATTCAGACCAACTGGAAAAGACCAACAAGTGGGCGGGCAATATGCTAATGTTTCATGTTGACGTCAACATGAAATAGCTTGGGATTCGTTTTAAAAACGACTCGTTTCAATGATTCAGAGTCGACTCTTTCTTTTGAGTGACTATAACTTTATACACGGTGCACTTTCAGATTTGAAATTTTGCAGGATGTTTTAATTCACTTAGAGCTGTGTTAGACACTGCATGAAAGGTAATTTTCATAAATCCATAATAGTGGCACTTTAATACTTCATGTTGTGCTTCAGAGAGGTCTGTCTGCAGAGAAGTTCTGCGAGCTGTGCAACATGGTATTCAGCTCTCCAACTGTGGCCAAGTCGCACTATGAGGGCAAAGTTCATGCCAAGAATATGAGAAAAACAAATCCTCCGCCACCTGAAGGTGAGTAAAATCAATCTGGAACCTGTTAAATTTGAGACTTCACCATTGTGGGCAAAACCTGTCATAACTCTATTTTGTTATATTCAACTTTCAGCGCCCGTCCTAGAATCCACAACTCCTGTTGTCCTCCCATCAGAGGCTGCTGTGCAGAATCAGATCAGTCAGGAGCAGAACACTTCTGGCTCGGGCGATCAAGAGGTTGATCTCAGTGACCCCAACAAGTATTGTACGCTGTGCAGCGCTTCCTTTAACAACCCTCTGGTCGCCCAGCAGCACTACAGTGGCCGGAAGCATCAGCGGAGCCAGGCCCGGCAAGAGATGCTGGACCAGATGGGGGAACAGTCAGAACATGGTATACGCTAATATACATCTACATTGGCCAATTTAGTAATATTACAATTCATTACAATTTTTTATTCAATAATATTTATGATGATTTTATTAATTATATTTAATTAAATGTAATAATTATATAAAGTATATAAAATATCATAATTTTAGGATGTCACATGTAATCCATTAATGTAAACAGAAGTATTGTTGTACTCAGTGGTCGTCCACTGATATTTGAAGAACTTAAAGGGGTCATATGATGCGATTTCAAGTTTTCCTTTTCCTTATCATTATACCCTCTTTCTTGGACTATTTTGTTTTTCTCTCTCACACACATTCAGTGAGCTCGCTGACTTGCCCGATTTGTTGTCTGACGCTCAGCTCAATAGAGATGTACCAGGCACACATGCAGGGAAACAAACACATTGTCAAGTGAGTGACGTCGCTCTCATTGGTTATTTTATCTGATGCCGTTTTTGTTACAGCCACTTGGATTTGGGTCTTGTTTTAGAAGATAGAACTTAAGTTTACATTAGCATTAGGTTGATATATAGGCCAGGCTGCTTAGTCAGCAATTATTTGACATTTTTAGATTATCAATATTGGCTGATAACCAACGTTGTTTGCTTTCAAATATTTTAAAGTCAATGGGAAATCAGAATGAATCTTGTTTACGTTCTAAATATGTATTCATTGACAAAATCCAACCATAGATTCTTCTTTTTAATATATTTTTTTCTATTTCATATAAAATATTATTTTTGTGCAAATGTATAAGATTAGAGAAATTTTTGTGGCAAATGGATGAATTTCCTGTTGACTTTAGGTGAAATTTGAGTTCATCTTCTTTAAAATAAATGTTTATACATAGTACAATTATTTCTGCATTTTGCATATTTGCGTACACTGTAAAAAAAAGACATTTTAAAGTTGTAAATGAAAAGATGGGAATATATTTTACAAGAAAATACCATTTTAGTTTTCTGATTTCAGCATGTTACATGCCATTTCTTTGTATTTTTTTGTGAAACTTCCTAGCAATTTCTGAGTGAAAATTGTTTCCTCACCAATTTGTTGGAAAACTCATATTGCCAATCACTTGTTTACATGCAACTACTTTTATCTTAAGCTGCTTGTTATTAACCATCCAAATCAGTGAAATGTCATTTATCTTTGCCCTTAGAGAGAAGAAAGTTATGGAACTGTGCAAATCTCAGAAGAAAGTGTACGACTCCTTCCAGGATGAGCTGGCTGACTACATTCAGGTGCAGAAGGCCCGGGGACTGGAGCCCAAAGCAGGACCGGGCACCATAGGACAAGCAAACAAGGATCTGGATGAGAGTGTGAAAGAAGGTCCACAGAAAGCAGAAGAGATGCCTCATCCTGGCAAGCTGGTTCCACGTTTTCCACCTCCTGGTTTCCCTCAACCTCACTGGCACCCACACTTCCAGTCTCAGGTCAATCAATTTGGCTTTGGCATGAGAGGCCCTGTCCCACACTATCGGCCGGGGTATATGCCCCATGTCCATCCTCCTTTCACACCTGGTCACCTGTGTAAAAGAGGAAGGAGCCCCGAGTCATTTAGCTCCTCCTCTTTTTCAGACTCCTCCTCTTACACTAGCAGCAGTAGTGACAGCAGCAGCAGTTACGACAGCAAAGAGAGGAGGAGACGGAAGAGGAAGATGAAAAAGGGAGGGAAGAGCAGAAGAGACCAGGAGGAAGGGTCTGATACGGAACGGGGTGAAAGGAAAAAGAGGCGGAAAGGAGACAGGGGAGGAAGTGTAGAAGGAGAAGATGATAGAAAGAAATGGAAGGAGAGAAGAAAAAGAGAGAGGAGCTCTAGTGAAGACGAGGAAAGCATAGGTAAAAGCAGAGCAAGCAAGAAAAGTAGGAGGCACGGGGATGGACAGCATGCAAAGAGACGAAAGGAAGCGGAACTCTTGGTCAAACAAGAGATTGAAGTGCACGAGGAACCACAGGGAAAGATGGAGGAACAAGTAGAAGTCAGGACAGAAACAAAAGATGGCAAACACAAACACAAAAAAGAGAGGAAAAAAGGAAAAGAGAAGATGAATCAAGAAGACAACAGGACAGAGGAGGAAAGGCTCTGGGATGAGACGATTCTTGGTGTTTTTTAGACAATGATGGTCTGTCGGTATTGTTCTAATTAAACTGCACGGGACCTCAGAAAAGCATTTTCCTGAAATCCTCTGGGCTCTTCTCAATATGTATGCTTTCTGAAGAACTTTGAAGGCCTTTCTTTCAGAAACTCATCTGCTCTAAATTCCTTGTTAAGGAATCAGAAGTGAAAATGTTGTCATCATTTACTTACCCTCATTTCATTTCAAACCCATATGACTTTTATGGAACATTTAAGAATGTTCTTGCAGCTTTTTTGCAATTCAGTGAATTTGAATAGAAGCTGTCATTCTCCAAAAATGACAAAAAAGCAGAAGTCAATACAACTTGTGCACTATATTTCAATTATTTTGATTTTTGGTGAGGTACAGATCAAAATTTATTCAAAATATTGGCTGAAAATAATGCTGCCTGCAATTCCACATTTTCAACCGTGAGCAGAAATGTGACATGCAAAAAAACTACAGTGTTTGTTAAAAACAAAACAAAAATCAAATGGCTTCAAAAGACTTTATATTGCACAAGTTGTATGAATTAACTGTCACCTTTAAGATGCTTTTGCCATTTTTAGTGCTTGACAACATCCATTCACTTTCACAGGGTGGAAAAGAGCAACATGAACATTATGCTAAACCTCTCCTTTTGTGTTCCACTGAAGAAAGTAAGTCAGGCAGGTTTGGAATGACATGAGGGGTGAGTAAATGATGTGAAAATGTTCATTCTTTGAAATGCTCAGGACTACCGACTTTAGGACGTCTCTCTAGAGCTGCACTTCACTCTTGTAGAAATCACTAATATTTTATACCTTGAGGTGTGATGCAAAAACACTATGTTAGCCATCCACCATGTCCATGTGGATGTGTCCTTCAACTTGCTTCATGCTTTGATCAAATAAATCCCTCCCGCTGTTTATATCAGCATAGATTTAGTATTTATTGTAAACTTTTTCGAAAAATCTAAAAATACATGAACCTTTCTTTATGACTCCAGTTTTGGTCTCAAGGGGGCGCTGAGTGCCAGCATGTACGCTTTATGTCGGTGGTGTCAAACTCAATTCCTGGAGGGCCACAGCTCTGCAGACTTTAGCTCCAACCAGCTCCAAATCACATCTGCTTGGAAGTTTCTAGTGTGATCCTGAAGACCTTGATTAGTTGGATCAGGTGTGTTTGATTAGGGTTGGAGCAGAACTGTGCAGAGCTGTGGCCCTCCAGGAATTGAGTTTGAGACCAATGCTTTATGTGGATCTGCTAGAAATGTCTTTCAGACTTAGTCTCTATGTTCAAGAAAGACATGAAAGAATGCAATCCTTGGTTTTGTGTGAAATATTTTTGTTTGCAGGTCTAACAGGTGCAGGAGTTGAATGAGGACACGACTGCTACTCTGTTGCCCTCTTTCTTGCATAGAGCTGCATTTCCCTTTTTGATAGTTAACACACAATCATGCAATAATCCGTTTATTTAATGACTCTGCTGCTAAACCGATTTTCAATGTCTCCATTAAACAATCCTTAACTAACTTTTGGAACACTTTCTGACTGCTCAGGGAACATACTGATTGTGGGAAGATGAATGTGGATGTGTTTCAGAGGAAATAATACTTGAAAATGCTTTGATTATGTGTTCTTTATCACATTTGCATGAAAATGGGATGGTTCAAGCAGAAATGACGATTTTGTAATTTACTAACCCTCATGTGTTCCAAACTCATATGAGAGTGGGGATGTGGGCTGGTAAGCTCAAAAAGGACAAAAAAAGCTTCAAAAAATAATCATGAAAGTTGTGTGCTGTCTTTTGTTTTTTTGTGTGTCATCAACAGACCAAAATTCATTATTCAGAGAAAATGCCTTCTGCTGTCTGGCTTTAGATGCAACGTGAGACTTGACATCAGTGAAAGTCACCAATTTCAAGGCAATTTCCAATATCAAGGCAGCCAGTTTGAAAATGCGGAAGCACAAGTGATATTATAAGTGACTGTAATAATTGCCTAATAGTTTTCTGTCTCCCTTTTTTTGTCATTTTAAAGACATGCTGGATCCCCGGTGTTACCTTTCAATGTATAAAATAGAGTAGCCTAGTACATTGTTCAATAGGTTGAAAATAATATATATTTGAAATGTTTTTGAAAGAAATCTCTTATCTTTACCAAGGCAGCACTTAATTGATCAGAATACAGTAAAAACAGTAATATTGTGAAATATTATTGCAATTGAAAATAACTGTTTTAATATATTTAAAAATGTTTATTTTTTTTAATTATTCATTTTTATTCCTGCGATGCAAAGCTGTATTTTCAGCATCATTACTCCAGTCTTCAATGTCACACGATCAATCTAATATGCTGATTTGCGTAAGTCTAAAAATTATAAGTAGAGTAAGGTACGTGGAACAACATGGTGGTGAGTAAATGGTGGCAGAAGTTTCATTTTTGCATGAAATATCCCTTTAATTTGCATGCAGGATCAACTCTAATGTTTGTAATTCTACTAACCATGTTTTGATCTTCAAATGCACTTGTATTAAATTGTGGATCTGACACCTGTAGCTTCTCACACAGCTTTTGTACTTCAGAACGATATGAACTTTTTTCCAAGTCTTTGTAACCGCAGAGTTGAAAGCCCTCCGTAGACACAAACTTGTCGACAGTCGCACTAAAGCGTTCTCTCGAGCCCCCTGAGATCTCCTGTTTTCAAAGAATCGTGTGGTTCGGCTCCCTGTGTCTTTGTCGTACCCTCGACCTCCGAGGCGTGTGCATCTCCCACATCCTCTCCTCTTCACGACCCCTCCACGGGCCCATGAGCCCCTCCAGCCCTCCTTGAGAGACGAGGGCCAATGAACGCGATCTCTAACACTTCAGCTCAAAACTCCCACACAAGCCCCTCTGAGCTTCAGGCTCCAGAGTCCCACACACTCAAAAACTTCATTAGTGCAGTTTATCTCGAATATGGAATGGAAAATAAGCACATTGATTTTGAGTTGAGAAATGTTGATATTCTGAATAAAAACCAACAATTTGACTTTGTGGTGCAAAAACAGGCCTGTAGTTTTGTTCTTCGGGGTTGTACGGAGTTACTGTCATGATGCTATGGTGGAATTTTCAGTGCATATAAATGAACAAATCTTTATTCATGAATTATTATGAACGAAATGTGTATGTCCAGCCTAGAGGCCTTGGAATAAACTTATCGTGATCTGCTCTATCAATATATGATTTCAGTGTAAAGCGGTTTTACACTGTGAGAAAAAAGTGTTTTCCAAAATGCATGATTAATCAGAGTTTAGTTTAAGTGCTTTTGTTTTTGTTTTGTTTTTGTTTGACCTAACTAGTAATTCAGCCAAAGTGATATGTGATTGAGTAGATACAACTGTGTCTATACAGTACCATACAGATTTTTTTTATTTTTTTTTGGAAAATATAACCAACAATTTGACTTTGTGGTGCAAAAACGGGCCTGCAGTTTTGTTCTTCGGGGTTGTTCGGAGTTACTGTCATGATGCTATGGTGGAATTTTCAGTGCATATTAATGAACAAATCTTTATTCATTAATTATTATGAACGAAATGTGTATGTCCAGCCTAGAGGCCTTGGAATAAACTTATTGTAATCTGCTCTACCAATATATGAGTTCAGTGTAAAGCGGTTTTACACTGTGAAAAAAAAGTGTTTTCCAAAATGCATGATTAATCAAGTTAAAGTTTAAGTGCTTTTGTTTTTTTTTGTTTGACCTAACTAGTAATTCAGCCAAACTGATATGTGATTGAGTAGATACAACTAGGCCTGTCACGATAACAACTTTTTGTTGTGTGATATATTGTCACGGAAATAATTGCGATAAGCGATATTATTGTCATTTTAAAGACCATTTTATGCCACTGAATATATATT
>NW_015641107.1:125931-173863 GCF_001515625.1 Sinocyclocheilus rhinocerous
TCAGGCTCCAGAGTCCCACACACTCAAAAACTTCATTAGTGCAGTTTATCTCGAATATGGAATGGAAAATAAGCACATTGATTTTGAGTTGAGAAATGTTGATATTCTGAATAAAAACCAACAATTTGACTTTGTGGTGCAAAAACAGGCCTGTAGTTTTGTTCTTCGGGGTTGTACGGAGTTACTGTCATGATGCTATGGTGGAATTTTCAGTGCATATAAATGAACAAATCTTTATTCATGAATTATTATGAACGAAATGTGTATGTCCAGCCTAGAGGCCTTGGAATAAACTTATCGTGATCTGCTCTATCAATATATGATTTCAGTGTAAAGCGGTTTTACACTGTGAGAAAAAAGTGTTTTCCAAAATGCATGATTAATCAGAGTTTAGTTTAAGTGCTTTTGTTTTTGTTTTGTTTTTGTTTGACCTAACTAGTAATTCAGCCAAAGTGATATGTGATTGAGTAGATACAACTGTGTCTATACAGTACCATACAGATTTTTTTTATTTTTTTTTGGAAAATATTTTTTAAATAATATATTTTATAGTTTTATGTATATTTTAACATCTTTATTTTAATGTAATACTTTTTTTATTAATACTTTTATGCATTTTCAGTTTTCTTCATCAGTAATTAAATTCAAAGTGGTTGTAACTTTTTTCTGCTTTACTTTTACTTTTTACGGCTGCAAATATTTAAGCATTTAAACTTAAGACATGTTGCATGATCATGCATTTATATGGAAGATATCTGGGAGAGCCTTCTGGCACACATTTTGGGGGCATAATGTGACATGATAAAAAGCAACACTACGAGATGAAATGTATTTTGTTTTCCACAGCGCAATGATGCTGATTATATGGCACCATATACTTTTTCAGTATTTATTTGGGTATTGGTTAAGTGATTTTATAGGTATCATCTACATTAATCAGCATTGGCAGTGTGTTTAGTTGAATGTGATTAATTTCCGTCTTACCTGATATTTATCGCAAGTGTTTTTATATTATGTGTTTGATTTGATGCAGTGCCAGCTGTGGTGCTCTGCGGACAGATGCAGGTGTTTCTCAGGTCACACACCTGCATTTGGGTTAAAGATCATTTTAGGAAAGACGTTTAGGGTTCAGCAAACCTGTGTGTTTTGTTTCAGAAGAACAAAGTCCTTTAATGTTCAATAACTGTGAAAATAATATAATGACCAGTGGATTTTTTCTAGTTTTGTAAATATGTGAAGTCCTAGCTATTGAAATTGATTGTCAGATGGTTTAGCTCTCAATTGTGAGTTCATAAATGCTTGCTTTGGGTATTGGTTAAGTGATTTTATAGGTATTATCTTCGTTAATCAGCATTGGCAGTGTGTTTAGTTGAATGTGATTAATTTCTGTCTTACCTGATATTTATCGCAAGTGTTTTTATATTATGTGTTTGATTTGATGCAGTTCCAGCTGTGGTGCTCTGCGGACAGATGCAGGTGTTTCTCAGGTCGCACACCTGCATTTGGGTTAAAGATCATTTTAGGAAAGACGTTTAGGGTTCAGCAAACCTGTGTGTTTTGTTTCAGAAGAACAAAGTCCTTTAATGTTCAATAACTGTGAAAATAATATAATGACCAGTGGATTTTTTCTAGTTTTGTAAATATGTGAAGTCCTAGCTATTGAAATTGATTGTCAGATGGTTTAGCTCTCAATTGTGAGTTCATAAATGCTTGCATTTTAACTACGTCAGTTTAAAGCTGCTAAACCTCTAACTTCTCCAACAACGTGTTGGTTCAAATATATGCTGACGTCTTCAAACTGCCTATTAAATCAACTCTACTCTCTATTACTCTAAAACATAATTAAAAAAGCTAAAATGGATCTTAATTTATATATTATTAACAGTGCATTGGGAAAATCAGTTGTCCAAATGTTGGAAAATCAGTTGATCAAATGTTGTCACTCTACACGCTGAAATATGAATTTGTACTTCAGTGCGTGGGCTTATTAAAATAATACCTTTCAATGCTTTTGCGTGTGCAATAGTCAATAGCTGCTATTTTCTTGCTAGCGAAACTTGAAATTTGTGTATTTCTGAAAAGTCTTTTGATTTTTCCTCAATCTTTTCTGTGTTTCCTCTGACTCGTTCTCTTATAGGCTGTCAGTAATTGGTTCATTGGCCCCACACACTGCAGGCCCTCCTTTCTGTGTCACACATGAATAACTGAAAGGAAAACACAGACACACAGTTGACAGCTCACACACAGACACCCAAGGATGACCCTCTCTTGCATATGCTTTTGTTTGTTCGTATGGATGGCAGGTAAGAACTTGCCTTAGCATTATATTTTAAGAACTGTCAAACTTTTAATGCGATCCAACCTGAAACTTAAGTACTACAGTAATATGAGCTCAGCGTGAGGAAGTCTGCAGAAGTCAAAGTAAATTGATGACTCTTTTGTTTGAATAATGTCATAGATGTATGTGTCGTCCTGTGAAGATGCTATTTTTAAAGAATTTTTTCAACTAATGTATTGTGACGGTATCGATGCTGCGCTGTAGGCCCAGAAACGTTTGGCATCCTTAGGCAATTACGAGATGTCTCGCGTTTTAAAACATATGGATTTGATGCAACTGTTTGTATATTTTGCTAACACAATACTTACACATTTAATAATATATAAAAGTTTCTGAAAAGAAACAGAATATCTATCAAAGGTGTGTTATAATGAATTACAAGCCACACTCAAGTCTCTCACACTCAAGATTATGTGGAATAACAGTTCGATCATTTGCATATAAATATATTTGAATGTAAAATAAATATATATCTGTATTTATATACATATATATATTCTCAAAAGGCTGACTATCCGTATTTTTATTTAACTGTTTTCAGTCTGGTCTGGTTTGTTTTTTTGTTTTTTTTTTGCTGGTTTTCCAGAATGATCTCCTCTGTCGAAGTCAGTGTTAAACAAAAATCTGTTTGCAACTAAAATCTGATTCACTAAAGACTCACTTTCATGTTTTCACCCTCTCAACCTATTTTGGATTTCACACCAAACTGAATATTGTATTTTGCGTGAATGGAATGTATTTTCCTTTCTCTGTCATATGAACTATAATGTTTTTCTTCTCATATATGAATGCCCACATATCTCAAAGTGTCAAGGCGAAAATGTGTTTTCCCCCCCAGGCACTGATAAGAGAGGAAAACTATTTTGCAAGAGGATATAGACAACACAAATTGCCTACAAGCCTTTTGTCTATTCAGGTTCCATTCTTACATAACTAGGAAATTACTGACTTGTGTGTATCTAGCTCTATATGGTCTATTGTGAAAGGGACTCTTTTTTTAAACTGAAACTTTTACTGTTGTACTTTCTACATAGAAAAAAGAAGCTGAAAAATATCTGCTTTAATTCTGTTTAGAGTATATCATTGCCCTTTGAATAGGTACCATTCAGACGCCTAACATTTTAAGTAGCTAGACTATATCGTTAAACCCAAAAATAAAAATGTGCATAACGAACAAAGCAGGACTTATGACATTTTCTTTGTTTCTCCTAAAGCGTCCGTGCTGCCCACCTTCCAAGCTACACCGTCTGTTCTCTACGCCAAAATCAATGGCTCGGAAATTCTGTCCTGTGAATGTCCAGATCACTCCTGCCAGGAGGTTTTTTGGTACCGATACCTTGAGAGGACAAAGACTCTTCAGTTCCTAGTGTATGTCAACAGCGCTGGCAGAGAGAAACATGGAGAACGCCTGAACGTCACTCGCTTCAAGGGCTCCGTGTCCTCTGGACAGAGGGTGGTCTACACCCTGCGTATAACAGGACTACAGGAGGATGAAACCGGCCTCTATTCCTGCATGTTTAAAACTAAGAGTATTATGCCTGTTGGATATTACATAATGCCTGGAGGTATAGCAGCGCTCTCCTTCTACCCTGTTTTTTTTTCTTGAGTTTCTTTCTTTAATGGTGCTAGCGTTGGTTAGTGAATGAAGATTTTAGGATGAAGAAAGTCAAGAAGACCAAAGTAATGAAACTGAGACACCTAATGTTGGTTTACAGAGTCATATTAGTAAAATCCCACTTGCATTGAGCTTTCCATCCCTTAAGTGTGAGGATCTTTACCTGGTGTGAATTAGGAGATGTTTCCAAATAATATGCGTTATCCTTTTTCATGGTGCCCCAGAACATCTCAAGATCTTGAAATAAATGACTAATCAGTGGAGAGATTGAAATAGAAGTGAAGTGTTCAAAGATTCCGAGATGTTTGGCCTGACAATCCCAGAGTTCTGTTAGTTTTAGCAGTCTTGACCTGTCTGGGATCTTCTAGTCTGGAAAGTTCATATTAATTGACTTGGTTGTCAAATTGCTGGACGCAGTGGGTGCAAATCTCATATCACCATAAAATGTATATAAATAAATCTATATGTATTTATGTTCTGTCTTGATGTTCTCTTTTCTTTGTTCTCCAGTGAATCCTCCAACAGTTCAGCCGCCAACTGTTAAGACCAAGAAACCCGTGAAGATCTGTAATTGCAAACCCTCCAATTCTCCTAAAGGTGCGGACTGAGCTGTGCTGTTGCTGCGTTAGATGTTGCTGATTTTGTGCTGTTTTGTTTTTTATTGGTTTCTTTGTGTTGAGTTGCAGGCTGTGAACGATTAGTGCTTTGGCCGGGCATTGGTGCTCTTCTGCTTTTGGCCATTATACTTGCGGGCACACTTTACTACTTCAGTCGTGAGTACACACAGTCACACATACACACAGAGCTCGCTCATGTCTTTGTAACACACTGGCACATCACAGTGGTCAGTTTGGCCATGTGACATGTTTACTCTCGCATACATTGTTTCAGATGTTCAGAAGTCCATTGTCAGAGTTTCAGAAGTGCTACCCTAACAGTGCTAATAGTTCAGTAACAGTATAAACTGTTCACCGTATAATAAAAGTGAAATTAATTTAAATAGGAATTCTGTATAAAATTTCATATGCATGTCAAGTCTGCCACATAAATGTTTTCTTTTTTATATATATTGGGACAACAGGTCTACCTAAGAAGTGCAGACATCGATTTACCAAGTAAGTCAAGAAATGTTTCAATCTGTTGCTGCATAATGAGATTTTCAGTGTTTTTTTTTTTATCAAATAATTTAATTAATGTTATTTCTATGACTAAAATGTCTCTAAACTGATCTGTGGCCCTTTTTTGGCCATGGAAATTAGGAAATAAATAGAAAGGTTATGGCTGTGGGTTATTTATCATTTGCGAAACGGGCGTATCGCATCAAAGCCCTTTACATAGGTGTTTGAATTGGTTCTATTTCGACAGTTTTAGTTTAAATCATTTGTTAGCCTATTTCTGCCAGTATGATGAGCTTTCACAGATTTTTTAAACTTTTTTAATTTTCTCCATAGGACGAATCCATTGCGATGAGGTGGAAGAACATACTCTTCATGTCGAAACAAATGTAAGCATGCATCTACATTTGGATAAAAACATGACTTACCTTTAAAAAGTTAAAATACAGTCTTTGTCTTATAATAAATAATCTCTTATTTTTTGTTGTTGTTATTTACAGGCAGTGGTCCTTTTTATCTCTAAATTGTGGACCTTGTAGAATTTTGCCATGGCTTCACTAATGTCAAATATATTGGGTTTTAGAATGTAAAAATGTGTAAATAAAAATAATAGCTTACATTTTCAGTTTAGCGTTTCATCTGACATTATTCAACTAACAGTCCACTTAATGAATTAGATTCATTGTCTAATTTGACTGAATTAAACCAGAGCTGAACATACCACCAGGATCACCCCAAAACCCTGAACTTGGACTAACCTCATCTGTCTTAATCGAGCTTTGAGTTTTGTTCTTGCCAGCACAGCATGTTTAATATGCGACTGAATGTACAGTTTTCTAATTATGATGTTCTTTTATCTCATATGCTGTCATGTTTTATGTTTTATGCTTTCATGTTATGCTCATTAAATAGTTATATTAATCAAGTTTAAATTAAATGTGTATCATTGAGTGATTCTGTGGGTTATTTCTCTGATGGCACTTGTTTGTTTTGGAGGGGTTTTATGGTGTCCCCCGTCTTACATATCTGAGGGTGTGTTGGTTAATGTGATTGGGTGTTATCAAGTTTCCCTCTCTGAGGGCGTGTGTTCCCATTATGAAACTATATTGATTGATATTGTCTCATCACAGCTAGAAAGTCTAATTAGCTTGACATATTTGTTATGTGTCAAGTCAGGGCAATAGACTACCTATATGTACATGTTCATAGTAAATGTGGTGAACTACACCTGTGGTTATTCTGCTAGAACACCTGCGAGAATTTGAGAAGAAATGACTTAATAGATCCACTAAAAATCACACCAGTAACAAATTGGTAAATGAACTATTTTTTAAATATTTTCTCAAATACAAGACATGATATGGATAAATGTAACATTTAAAATGAAAAGGATCTACAGTATAATACAAGGAAAAACAAATATAATCAAAAAATAAATAAAAGATCTGTCAAATAAAAAATGTGGGTATGAGAGTAACTGTGCTGCTATTCAAGCTGAATGTGCAGCTGTTCTTCCTGATACTTTGAGGCAAATGAACAAACCCCTTCCTGTGCAAAAAGACAGAACATTATCTCTCTCGCATCGCTCGTTCAACTTTGAGCTCCTCAGCGCTACACTAAAACAAAACCACCACAGAGAAACCACAGCCCTTGCCGCATGGAGAGCGTCACAGGCACAGACTCTTAACACAAAACCTCCATTACACTGTTTAGTTCAGTCTCTGTACTAAAGCAACATTTTATCATTAGTTCATCAATTTTCCAGGACTTCCATAAAATAAAAAATAAAAATAGATGGAGTAGAACAAAGGTCAAAGGAAAAAAAAAAACATTATTCTAAAACATCAATTTTATTTATTTATTGATTGTAGAAAATGACATGTACATTTTCAATGTTAAAACATTTTTTTCTATTTTTCCACAGAGCAAACAGAGTTCATTAAATACATACATCTAGAATTATTTAATTCAATATAAAAATAGAAAGTGCACAAAACTTGAAAGTGTTTCAGCTACATTTGGCAAATGCTTTATAACAGTAATACATCGCTACAACTGTGTACAGTTCTTTCAGTCTTCCTAATTTAAAGCAAAGAAAGGAAAGTCAACTTGAATGAGCTGTAAAAATATATTTAATCTTAATAAAGTGGATATTCTCAAATGCAAAAATTTATATATAATACATATCTTGCTTGAGGACTAACTTTGTGTTTTGTTTACAATGTGCAAATATTCTGAAAAAATAACCAAAATTATTTTTCTTTGTGGTATCTTACCGGCTTTCTTTGTGATCTTTGTCTTTACCGGTGAGCATCTGCACACAACTCATGAAAGAATCTGACATGAGATACAGACATTTACATTTGATAGAGTCTGATGAATTTTCACCCATTCCGATTCAAAAACATTATCATTGTATTTACATTAAACTGTGTGCTTTATTACCATGTTTAGTTGAGTTCGTCTATGTTCTGTGTCTCAAGTAGGTGGAATCTATTTTGGGTCACGAGACCAATACCTTCGACCATGACGAGTTGAAAATTACAGTAAATAAATTATAAAATTATGGTAACATACATAAAAAAATTTATATTCACTGACAAAAGTGAATACTTTCAGTTAACAATTTAAAAATATTATGAATAAAAATACTAGCTTTACATTTATAATATACTTACATCACTTTATATGTGAGATTTCAGTAATAAACAAAGGTAATTGCAGATTTTATAATATAATATTTTATAAATTGTATTATACACACACACATTGTAAAACACTGTAAAAAGGGATTTTTCAAAGTTGTAAAACAAGGATTATTGGAGTTTTACAAGAAAATACAGTTTCACAAATTTTTCTAAACATTTTTCAGAATATATATATATATAGCTATAACAAATGTATTTTTACAAGCTTGTATTATTTTAGCTTTTTTGTAAACATCCTTGTGATTAAACAGAATCATCATCCTGTGCAATAATACTGAAGTAAAATATGATCACACAGCTATTTGTAGCAATTCATTACTTAGAATGCTGTAGAAAAAAGAGGGAAATTTATGAAGCAAGTCAACACTGATAGACATAATTATGAGGGACCTATAAAAAGTCCTGTCATAAATGCATTTCTGTGAAGTGTTCAGAGCGCAGGTGGCATTTAAAAACTGGCAAATAAATGTTTTCGATTTGCTGTTTCTTATTACCTTTTACACCTGTACACCTCTCATTCAACTTTAAATGACAAACAACACTGAAGTAAACATTGAAGTATCAGGTTGATTCTGCATCGTCTAAACCTTATGAGAACTGATTAAAAACAATTCAAATGGACCCCAGAAAAAGCATGTCAGTCACATTTCTAAAAAGTGCAACTCTACTTCGTAATATAGGGATTTTGAGAAGCATTGAAAGAACCTGAAGGAAAAATAATTAGTTAATTCAGAAATGATTGTTATTAATTTAGCACATACAGCACTGAGACCACAAGTAAAGTCTCAGCTGAACAATAAGTTTTAAAAACGTTACCAAGAAACCAATTCTACTTACATCAGGGTATGATCTGTTGTAACTAATCCGTCCCTCTGTGCTTCAGTTTGATGGATACAGTGTTTGAATCACCTGAACTGAAGAGAATCCTAATGCTGCAGCGACTGAAAGTCTGTTTTTACTGATCACTCTCTAAACTGAGCTCTCTGGAGTGGGCAGCTGTTTTACTTCATGTAATATTCCTCTGTTGTGGTGCGCGTGAGGATGAGTTGGCCCTCTTTCTCCAAGGAATCCCCAGGTAACCCCCATCCCCCTCACCTTCACCTCTGTCTGGGTTGTGTTTTGGGTCTGAGACCCACATCTCTGAGATCAGGTTCTTTTGGTGAGTCAGACAGGGATCCCCAGGTAAGAAATCAGTGAATGATGAGAAATTACCCAAACTGAGAAAGTGACTCAAAGCTATATGGGGGGCCATGGAAACTGAGGGTGGACCGCCTGTCATAAACCGTCTCTCCGTTTGACTGGAGGTCTTCCTGAACACCCACCCGCCAGATATGAAAAACAGAATCTCCCTTTAAAGATGGGTCAACGCTTTTTTTTTTAATGTTGTTTTTGATTAAAAGTGTGAAAAAGAATGTGTTTTTCTTCATTTTCAAGTTTTTAGCAATGCAATTTCTAAAATCAGTACTGTATCATTAGGTCAGCTGATCACAAACATTGAAATATAAATTAGAAAAAGTTAATGAACTTTCTTATTTTTTTATAATGATGTACAAAAAAAGAAAGTAATTTTTTAAGTAATTATTATTGTTTTGTTTCACTTTTATGATATAATTGTATTATTATTATTATTTAGTCTATTTTTATTTATTTATATAGAATATAAATATCTTGGAAATTGTAATATTGCAAACTCATATTGTACCTATGTAAACAACAACAACAACGATGATAATAATAATAATAATAATAAAACTGAAAATATTAATAAATATATTATTTATTATAACAAAATTATTCGTTTTGTTGCAGTTTTATGCTGTAATTGTATTATTATTATTATTATTATTATTTAGTCTATTTTTATTTATTTATATAGAATATAAATATCTAGAAACTTTGTAATATTGCAAACTCATATTGTACCTGTGTAAACAACAACAACAACAACGATGATAATAATAATAATAATAATAATAATAAAACTGAAAATATTAAAGGGGTCATATGATGTTGCTAAAAAGAACATTATTTTGTGTATTTGGTGTAATGAAATGTGTTTATGCGGTTTAAGGTTCAAAAAACACATTATTTTCCACATACTGTACATTATTGTTTCTCCTCTATGCCCCACCTTTCTGAAACGCGTCGATTTTTACAAAGCTCATCAGTTTTAATAAATATATTATTTATTATAACAAAATTATTCGTTTTGTTGCAGTTTTATGATGTAATTGTATTATTATTATTATTATTATTATTATCATCATTATTATTATTTAGTCTATTTTTATTTATTTATATAGAATATAAATATCTAGAAACTTTGTAATATTGCAAACTCATATTGTACCTATGTAAACAACAACAATAATAATAAAATCGAAAATATTCATAAATACATTATTTATTATAAGAAAATTATTAGTTTTGTTGCAGTTTTATGATGTAATTGTATTATTATTATTTATTATTATTGTTATTAAATTATAATGTAATAATAAGTGTTGTTATTTATGAAACTGTTATTTAGTCAATAATAAGTTATGTTATTATTATTATTATTTAATAAAATAATATATAATTTAATGTATTTTTTAAATAACAGCAATAATTGTTTTGTTAAAGTTATTATTTTATATATGTATAAGTGTTATGATTTTTATTAGGCTATTATATTGTCTATTTTATTTTATTTTATTTATTTTATTTTATTTGTATACCTGACAGGTTCGTCAACAGATTTGTTTTTGTTGCTAATGTCGTAAACTCATATTTCCACTGTGTAACTACATGGTCTACGTGAATGTTACGTTAATTTCCAGGCGACGTAAATATAGGCTAAATGACGTCAGACCGCGTTGCGAAATATAGAAGAGAGGTGGCGCTGTTGCTTGTGATGTAACTGTGTGGGCAGCATCATTCTCACCCATTCTCACATTATTTGGAGACTCGCTGAACGCCTACAGAACATAGTTGGTCTGAAGCTTTCTTACAAAGCGATGAACATTTTTCCACTCTTCTTGGGAAACATTAGGCTATATTGTGACCCTGTCATGACGTCACGTGATACTGCAGACCTTTTCGAGTTTTCCCTCCTAGATATGATAGCACAAACACACTTTTCATGCAAAACATTTCACAAAACGAAGATTTAAAATCACAAACAGTCTCGAATGAAGACAACAAATGTTACTTTAGGAGAACTGAATTCATACCTCCACTAATCACCATGACACCCAGTTGGTTAAAATTAATTGCAAAAAATGGCTCATAAAGTGAGGTTAATTTCATGCATGTGTTATCCATGTGTAAATTATAGATGAGCATTTTTCATTCAGCATTTGTAACTTTACTGTATATCCTGACTACGATTTCGTAAGACGCGTTTGAGTGAATGAGAGTGAAAGAAACAGAAAATGTCTTTGAAAGTGAGCGTGTGTGAATATTCACACTTCATGTCTAGTTGTGCATAGGCTAAATAGATCTTAAAAACGTGAAAGAACAAATCGCGCGGACGCCATAAACAGAAACATTCCGTGCATATATGTAATAGCCTTTGTGTACCCTAACGTCACATTTTCAAAGCTGACTGAACGTTACAGGGCCAATGTCGCCCACCGAAGCTACATGTAGGCTACAGCCCCACTCAGAGCGCGTCACATGCGGTTTGACGCGCGATCAAAGAGCTGCTCTGCAGGTGCATGCAGACCCCCTTCAGGTGCACGCATGCTGCACCACTGCACTGACAATACGACAAGCCACTTACAAAACAACAATCACCTGTTTTATAGACCAAATCTTAAAAATGATCCACACTGATCCGGATGTTTTTCATTTTCTACATATAGCCTAATAATATTCGGACAGAATTCTACCTAATTTTCTACCAGATCATTTTGTGAGATGATGTCGATACCCTAACTTTATCCATATTTGACCTACCTAGTATACTTTTTTACAAACATTACCCCACCTTGATAACTATCTATCTATCTATCTATCTGTCTGTCTGTCTGTCTGTCTGTCTATCTATCTGTCTGTCTGTCTGTCTGTCTGTCTATCTATCTGTCTATCTGTCAGTCTGTATATCTGTCTATCTGTCTGTCTGTCTATCTGTCTGTCTATCTATCTGTCTGTCTGTCTGTCTGTCTGTCTATCTATCTGTCTGTCTGTCTGTCTGTCTGTCTGTATGTCTGTCTGTCTGTCTATCTCTGTCTGTCTGTCTGTCTGTCTTGTCTATCTATCTATCTATCTATCTATCTATGCGTCTGTTTTCTATGCATTTATACAGAAATTGTTTTTCAAATAGATCTATTCACAGGATTTTAACTAATTTAGGCAGAAAAGTAGAGAAATTATAAGAAATAAACCTTATCCTTACTCGATCTAAGTGGTATACTTTTATGTACACTAAAATTTGATTTGTATTTCTACATTTTGATGCCGCTTGTCCATCAAGCAGTCATTTAATTTTCTGTATTCATGTTTAATTTTTTTTTCCTGGACCATTTTTTATTTTCCATATTTTATAAAAGGTTTATGTATTTTAGTAGCAAAAAGTATACATTTCAACATTTAATCTCTTAAGTACAATTTCTCAGTTGAAAACCATGAAAATGAAAGTCAGGGTTTGGGAGGGGCAGACGGGGAGATTCTTTTTCATCCTTTTAGTTGTTTTGTTCCTGGTGTTATAGAAGAACTGAATGTCTGTGCTGAGAATTGAAAACATGAATCAAATATGCATTGGATTTTTTGTGATTTTGTCCCTCTTCAATGGTAAGTAGAACATTTTCTTGTATATAATATATTGCGGTTACGTTATAGGAAATGTTTTAGGAATGAGTGTGTGAGATTGACAGATCGCTTGCGATCATTTGAACAGAGCAAATCAAATACAAGTCAAATAATGACTCAAATTTTGCCTAGAAGTTAATATTTGTAAAAAAAATTATATACAGCCAATTTACGGTCATTTTATTGTGGGTTTTATTTCTGTAAAATAATACTTTTTTAAAATTAAACTTTTAGCTATTTTTTAACATAGAAATGGAATGGAAGTTATGATACAGTACAGAAATTATATATATATATATATATATATATATATATATTCATATTGGTATGCTTAAATGTATGAAGGGCTAAGTTTCAGTGAATTCTATAGTAAAACAAGTTAATTCTATGTGAGTGCAGAAGAATTCTGTTCAGACTTGTATGACTTTTGAACAACCACATGAATAAAATAATTGTAGTTTTTTATTAAAATCTGTTCTAGATTATGTTGGTTCTCACATGGATTAAAGTCTTGTTTTACTTCATCTAAAACTTTTGCTTTGTCTATAGGGGACTTTGCAAATACCATCTACCGAAAAGGAGAGGAGGTACCAATCAATTGTGACCCCAAACCCGGCGTCATTACATTCTGGTTTCAAATAAACAGAAGTGGTGCAAAGTATCTGTTCACTGTTAAAAGCACAGATGTAAAGGGTAATGTTAATCAGACAAAATACAAAGTGAACAAAAGTGGTAAGGGTAGTTTGGCCATTCAGTCTTTCGATAAAAAGACAGACAGTGGTTTCTACACCTGCGCAGCCATGAACAACAATAAACTCATCTTTGGAGAGCTGACTGAAATTAATGGAGAACCAGGTGAGAAAATGCTTTTTTCTAAACATTATGATGAATTGAATTATTTTGCTTAGTGATCACATCTGCATTTGTCTGCAGACTCTTCAAAAGAGTCATGTAAAATATACTGCAAAAATATTCTTTATTCAGTTTTTTCCACAGTTTTTCATATATAACACACATAAAACAAGAAATTTAATTGAGAAGCAAAATTACATACAATAATAATTTGTTTTCATTAATCATTTAATGGGAATGTGTCTTGAATTAAGTTATTTTTTGTTACCTCATTGACAAATTGATTGGTTTTGTTGCGAGCATAGATTTCACAAAAACGAAAAGAGAAGAAAAACAGTAAGGTTTATGTTTAAAACAATGCTAATGGAGTACAGAGTTTAAACTTTAAGATATATTCTCTGAAAACAATCCTTAGTATATTACAATGTTTGATTCTCAAATTTATCTTGTTTTAAAGTTTAGACATTTTCACTGAAAATGTAAAAAAAAAAAAAAAAAAGAATATAGAGGATCATATTTGTGTCCATAATCCTTTTGCTTATATCTTTGTTATAGATCCAACAACACCACCTCCAAAAATTGCTCCATTATCAACGAAATTTGCTCCAACACCACCGATGGCTACGACAAAATCACAGTGTAAATGTTCAGAACAAGGTTTGTTTGACTATATATTTATATACATAGCATATATGTATACATCATCGGTATATATACTGTATATGTATGTGTGTATGTGTGTGTGTGTGTGTGTGTGTGTGTGGACGTGTTTATGTTCACAGTCAAGCCCAGCATTAACTGTGCGATTTGGATATTGTCATCTCTGGCCTCTGGTTGTGTTCTTCTCCTCATTCTGCTGATCATCACAATTTTTTATTGCAACCGTAAGTCACATCCACCTTTAAATCATGCATACTGCAATAGATAATGGTCATTTTTAACTGCACATTGTTTGAAAAATTGATAATGGACCAAATATGTTTTGGAACAAATAAGCAATTGCACACAATTACTCTTAGTTGAATTTATGTCTTGAACACAGTCAGTTAAATAAAATCCACAATTATATAGTGTCACAGGAATCATAAATGTGCAAATTCCATTTGCAATAGTAAGAAACAGTAGCTGTAAGATGTACCTGTAGCTGTAAAATTTCAATACTACACGATTATTTATTTCAGAACAATTAAACTATTCCTAAAGGCAAACACACAAGCAAATATGTGGACTGGTTTATAAGAATAAGCTATATATTACCTAGATTTTATACATTATATTATTAATAAGAGTGAAATACTAAACAAATGAAAAAGGGGTCTGGTCATTAACCGAGCCCCATGGGAGGACTCTAATTTAATTTTCCATTTAAATATTTCCATATATAATATGTGACACTTTTTAATCACGTTCCATTAAGATATTTTGTAAATTTCCTACCGTAAATATATCAAAACTTAATTTTTGATTAGTAATATGCATTGCTAAGAACGTCATTTGGATAACTTTAAAGGCGATTTTCTCAATATTTAGATTTTTTTGCACCCTGCTTTCAGATGATGTATACATCTCAATTTTGAAAAATTGACACTTAAGACTGGTTTTGTGGTCCAGGGTCACATATATGCATATATTTTAATCACCTATATGCATATATTTCCAATTTACTCTTATGTTCATAGAATCTGCTTTCATTACTTTTGGATTTATTAAGTTTTGGAAATCTTATTTTTTCTCAGTTTTGCTAAATATTTTATTTAAAAATGTAATTTATTTAAAAGAATGTATGAATGTCGCTAGTGTTTTATATATATATATATATTTTTTTTTTTTTTTTTTTTTTTTTTTAAAAAACAGACCCAGACCTGCTGGCCATGCAAAACTGCCCAACAACCAGTTCTAGCTCCAGTATAGACACAGGAAAGTCCAGTACTGGTTAATGATATCTTTGATTCAATTTCTTCTCACTAAGCAAATTTAAAAGCAGTTTCTTCCTTTATGATTATTCAGACTGTACAGCCTTAAATCTTAATCTTTTAATATTTCACACTGAACACGTTCAAAACATCACTATTTCTTTTCCAGTGAGTTTAGACGATTTTTAAAGTCATTATGTCTTTGTATCGGTTAGGGTTACATTTAATACTATGACAGCACTCAGACTGTTTTTTTTTTATTATTATTTTAATCTGTTCCTAGTAAAATGTTTTGGTGTTTGCTTCAATGTAGGCTAATTAAATGTTAATTTAATTAAATGATGATTTAAAGTGATCACAAAAGCATTTTAAGCTTTAAATTACATCATGTTCAGTGTCACATTGCATAACTGTAATCAGTTTAAAAGAGAAATCTGCCATCTGCTGGCTGTCAGTGATATGAAGAACCTCAGATCAGTCTCATAGATTGTGCTGAGATACTAAGTTTACAGAACGAATTGCATTCCTTTTGCTGTCTATTTCTACATTCATTTGTAACTAAAATTCAGTTGCAAATAAACAAAATATGAAGTAATCATACCATATACCCATATCAGTGATGTAAAGAATTTCAAATTAAGGTCTTGAATACTTGGAAGCCCGTTTCCGCCACTGAATTTAAAAAAAAAAAGGTAATTGCGACTTTTTATCTCACAATTCTGACTTTTTTTCACAGAATTGTGAGATATAAAGTCACAATTGCGAGATAAAAACTCGCAATTCTGACTTTTTTCCTCGCAATTGCGAGCTTATATCTCGCAATTCTGACTTTTTTTTCTCGCAATTCTGACTTTTTTCTCAGAATTGTGAGATATAAACTCGCAATTTCGAGTTATAAAGTCAGAATTGTGTGATATAAACTCGCAATTGCGAGTTAAAGTCCAATTTTGAGGGGGGAAAAAGACTGATATGTGCTCAGAATTGCGAGTTTATGTCTCACAATTCTGACATTATAACTCGCAATTTTGAGTTTATATCTCGCAGTTCTGACTTTATTTCTCAGAATTGCGACTTTATGTCTCGCAATTGCGAGTTTATATCATCTTAGCACTTGATTATTATTGTATAATAAACCTGGCATTGTGACTGACTTTGGAGTCATTTGTTCCTCTTTTGTAAGTCGTTTTGGATAAAAGCTTCTTCTAAATGCATATGTAACCTAAATGTATAATAATAATAATAATAATAATAGCTATTATTATTATTATTATTATTATACATTTAGGTTACATATGCATTTAGAAGAAGCTTTTATCCAGCACGACTTACAAAAGAGGAACAAATGACTCCAAAGTCAGTCACAATGCCAGGTTTATTATACAATAATAATCAAGTGCTAAGATTATCACAAAGATTTTGATGCACATCTTTCTTATTAAATCGTTGTATTCCACCTCGTACCGTTACAATTGATAGAGAATCACTTAAGACTATTTGCTGTAGGCCTATTTCACATAATAATATGCAATAAAACAATATACAATATGATTCGTTAACACGTAGGCTACCTAGGAGCTTACTGCATGAATCCGTGAGTACAGGTTACAAACCCGAGGGAACGGATTGCGAAAGCATGCGCACGGATTATGAATTTGTGGGTACGGATTCAACATCCGAAGGTACGGTTTACAAAATCTGAGCGCATTTAAGAATTCGTGAGTACGGTTTATAAACCGAGGGGACGGATTGTTTTTTTTTTCTCCTACAGGTGACTTCCCGGGCTCCGTAGAATTGTGAGATAAAAAGTCGCAATTACCTCTTTTATTTTTTATTCAGTGGCGGAAACGGGCTTCCATACTATGCACTAACATTTTGATTTGTAAATAACCCAAAGTTGGTTTGTGGCAGAGCACCACCATGTGGGCAATAGGAGTAATACGGAATTGTGTATGTTGTATGACTCAGAGGTTTGTAAACGCAAACAAGGTGCTCAAACAATGCAGACTGTCTTGTCACATCAGTAAATATGAACATATACAGCCATGTGCTTGTGTTTCAGCCGACAGGTCACTGAATGTGATTTGTACTGTAGTTTGAGTTTCTCTCTGCTGCCGTTCAGGAACTAAAGCTACTGCATAATATCTGAAAAATGTGAAAGTCTTATGATGTAGTGAAAGACCTAGAGATACTTCTAGCTCTCTGTGACCTGAAAATGAATGTTCAGCGTCCACATAATGCTCAGCAAAATACTGATTCTTACTTTTGGTTTGCTTTGGGAATCAGTTTGTCGGCCAGCTCGACCTGATCTTGTAAAGAAAGACAAATAACGAAATAAACACAGTACTTGTATTAGGACTTTAGAGTGGTATTTATTTGCTGTTTGTGGTATATTGTGATTAAGATTTTTTTCATCCTTTCAGTAGTTTTGTTCCTGTTCTTGTAGAGGAACCGATTGTCTGTGTGCTGACATTTGAATAAAATGCATCAAATATGCATTATATTTTGTACTAGGCTATTTTGTCCCTCATCTATGGTGAGTAACATTTTCTTGTTTATAGTATTATACTGCATGTACATTTATGGTAAATATGTAAGATATGAAAGTGTAAAGGACAGATCGTTTAGTCATATGAATAGACCAAATACAATGACTCAAAATTAGCTTAAAGTAGTTTTTTTTTATTTTTTTTTATGTAAAATAATCAAATTTAGCCTTAACATATATTAGCCTAATCCCAGCATATAAACGCCATGGAAATTATGATACAGCACATAAATGATTATTTATACTTGGATTATTGGTATGTTTAATTTTGATAGCTTGATCTCACAATACATAAAGATGGACTAATCAGTTCGAATGGTCTGAATTTACGTTTTAATAAATATTTTATGAACTAGGCCTACTATCATTCTCTGTAAACACACACCCAAAAAATAATATACCTGAGCCCCTATCATCATTACACCTTTATTTGAATAAAGATTTTAAGAACAGAACATTCCAAACTAACAAAACAAGTTGTTTTATATTTTAAGTAAAAATCCCTTCTTGAAAATACCGTCCTGTCAAAATTAGTACACAACATCTTAGAACGCTCTAGGATCTGAATCTGTTCAACATTTCATGACACTGTTGGGTTTAAAGGTCATATTTAGGATTCTATCATCAGCTATGAAAGCTATTAGAAGATTTTAAAGCATCAAACAGTGAGCCCTGATGATAAGCAAAACAGCAACGTTGTGGTTGCCCTTAAACAAGTGAATTAAAGTGAAAGATCCTGACTTTGCCCACCACATATAATGTAACACCTGTCAATTTACTAGTGGTTCTGAAAATACATTTAAAACCTTGAGCTTAAGCAAAAAAATTCTAATTTCACCTCCAAAATCAAGTGGAAAACATTTTAAGAGTGCAACATGTGCAACACAAGCTGTTCGATTATTTTCCAAGGCTTCTGTGATAAATGGGCACATGGGGCGTTTAGTGTTAGCAATATTACTTTACAGTTATTTTCGAGAGCATCCTTGTAAGTGCACTTCAGGAAACAAACTACAAAGAAAAACACCTCCCATATAAACCTTTTTTGACTAGTATCATTATACAGACATTCAACAGCATTCAAAAAGACATCATCACGGTCATCTACGGCAACGATGTAAACGATGAATTCATAACCTACGGCATCTCTGTACACTAGTGTCTCAATAGATCCTCAAACAGCAACAGACTGTCATCTCTGTGAACAGGAAAACTGTAGAGAGACCCCCAGTAAAGAGGGGGAAAAAAATTGTATATGGCATAATTTTTTTTTTTTTTACTGTGGAAAAAATATCACGACACACCAAAATAAATGACTGAAAAAACAGAACAATACATGCGCTTGATGTAAACATCCTTTCCGTATATACATGTTCTATCATTCACAAGGAGATAAAAGATTGTTATATTTATTGTTGCTTGGCTTTAGGAGACAAGAAGAGGAAGGGGGACTCTGAAAATACATGTTTAAGTGTCTGTGTGCAGTTATAATTTTTTTAGTTTCATTCCATGTCCACCATAAAATATATTTCTAGACTGAGAAGCTCCCTTTAATGGTTGCTTGTATTAGGGATGAGGAGACACACCATAAATCTGAAAAACAAATACATGGGTAAACATAATATTATATATATATACACACACACAGACACACACACACACACACACACACACACACACACACACACAAGTTGAATTTTCAGCATCATTACTGCAGTATTCAGTGTCACATGGTCCTTCAGAAATAATTCTAAAATGCTGATTTGCTGCTCAAGAAACATTTCTTATTATCAGTGTTGAAAACAGTTGTGCTGCTTAATAGTTTTTGGAAACTATGACACTTCCCACTTTTTTCCCCCAGAATTTCTTGATGAATAGAAACTTCAAAAGAACAACATTTAGTTGAAATACAAATCTATTGTAACATTATAAATGACTTTCTGATTAATTTCTTTAATACTGACCCTGAACCTTTACATGGTAGTATAAACATATAAAAAGAGGTTTGTACATATACTGACGTGTGATCTATCTGTTTCCGCTCTTTGTGGAAGATGAAGGCACCACATCTGAATACTGACCCTGAACCTTTACATGGTAGTATAAACATATAAAAACCTAAATTAAAATTCAAAGAGGTTTGTACATATACTGACGTGTGATCTATCTGTTTCCGCTCTTTGTGGAAGATGAAGGCACCACATCTGAGCTCAGTTTACCGGGCTGCTTCTCTGTGGCTGATGAATCTTCTACTGACTGTTTCTGGGACACAAAATCAGAATTTTAAGTATGCAAACCAAGTATACAATCATTTCATGCAAGCATGTGGTTGAGAATTAGGAAAGTTGCTTTTTGGCAGAGCACCACCATGTGGACACTAGGAGTAATAATGAATTCAGTATGCTGTAAATGCAAAGCGTTTGAGTAACAGACCAGCCACAGTGCTTAAACAACGCAAACTGTCCCCCAGGTTTTCAGCGAATAAGAACATACACAGCCATGTGTTTGTGCTTCAGCCGATGGAATGGTGACTGAATGGGATTTTTCGTTTGAGTTAGTGTTTCTCCATGCTGCCGTTTATGAGCCAAAGCTACAGTATAAGAACCAAATTCATGCATTTCATTTCGAAATACAACCTACCTTTGGTTTAGACTTAGGTTTTGCACCCTTTCCCTGTAATCAAGATAGAGACCCCAGATATAAACTGGTTTGAACCAGTATGAAGGGTCTGGGGGGAAAAACCTGCTGCTCTTTCAGAATCGGCATGCACACTTTTATCCTACTTTTCATTATCTCCTTTGTCTTTTTATTCAAATATTAGACTTCAAAAGAATAATATGAAAACAAATGTGAAAGTCAAATGTGGTTTTTACCTTTGGTTTGCTGTCTTTGGCTTTGGGGTCAGTCAGGTTGGGAATCACTTTTTCCGCCAGCTCGTCGAAAACTGGACCTGATGCCTGTAAACAAAGACAAATAAAAAAATATAACACAGAATTTGTGTAAAGAACTTAGAGGGATGTTACCTTGGCAGGTTTGTTTGTGGTACCTTAAATGTTGGCGGTTGTGGTTCAGGGGTGAAGCATTGGGCGTCAGGTGCTGAGGGCTTCACAGGCGGTACTACAGAAAAATCACTAGACAGCATGTCAAGGGCTGCTGTGTCATCGATTGATGTCTGAGAAATGGACAGACAGACAGTCAAATGTCAACAATGATTCTTAATGATCAAAATTATAGAAATGCTGTTTTTTTGTTTATTGAAGTTATGAATACTTCTTATAATGGTACATATAAATCTGTATTAAATAATCTTTCTCATAAAGTACCGGCTTTGGTTTGACGTCTTTCTGCTTTGCTGCTTCAAATGCCTGCAGTGAAGACCGAAGAATAAGTGTAAAATTTTTCAAATCTTTAGTTTTAATTGTCTATAAATGAAATCCACTGGTATGGAAACATGATGGAGAAAGGAAAGTCACCTCGCGGTCTTCCTCTGTGAACCGATGATCTGGTGGAAGGGTGTCGTCTCTCTCACCTGGTTTATTCACTCTCTCCTCAACTATATTCTTTTCCTGTGGTGGGAAAAGAAGTGCTGAGAACTTCAGGATATAGTACTGTCATAATTTATCTTGCATGACCATTTTTCACCTTCCCTTCAAATAGAGTTAAATTGATTTTGCTGCTGTACCTTTAAGCAGCGTATGTAAATATTTGCATGTAAAATGAGCATCTTTGCCAAACAAACAATTAGGAACCTTGATTAAAATGAACTTCAGCCAGTTTTTCCTAATATTGGAATACTTTGTAAGGATATGCAGAGTGGCAGGCACCACACAAATGGCAGGAAGCACAAGGTTTAGTGGTTCTTCTCACATTTTACTCATTAATAAGGTGTTTTTTCAGCTTCATTTCAATCAATGGTCAAAATATGGTTACTAAGGGTTAGTAAAACGAGTGTTACCTTAACAACATCTTTAGGCGGGACGGGGGCAGGCTCAGGGGCGGCTTTAAAGTCTGCTAGAGTGTCTGAGAGGGCATCCAAAGCTGATGAGGTACCGTCTGACAACTTCAACAAACAGTACAAGAGAAAGTCAGTATAGAAGCAAAGTGAGAAAATGTATATTGTGTGTAAATATGGATAAATTGGACATTTACCTGTCTGCCAGCGTGTGGGGGGCCAGAGACGGCAGACTGAACTTTAGATGCAGAAGAAGGAGCGACAAAATCGCCTGCAAGAGCATCTAAAGCCAAATCTGAAGCAGAATCTGAAGGCTAAAAAAAAATAAAAAAATAATTAAGCAGCACAACCGTTTTCAAAATTGATAATAATAAAAAAAAATGGTTTCTTCAGCACCAAATGAGCACATTAGAATTTTAAAACAAATTAAAACATTTTAAATTGCAATAATATTTCACAAAAATAAAATAAAAAATAAAATCTTTGATTTGATTTGTGATTATTGTTTCCTATTTGGACGTCCATGAATCTCACCGTAGCGGGAGACTTAGAGGGAGGACAAACGGGGGTCTTGCCAGACGATGCCGTCGAAGGGGGTATAAAATCACCAGACAGAATATCCAGAGCTTCAGTAGTGTCTAAGGAGGGCTGGGACACAAGAAACATCCACCAATCAAATCACAGGATCCAGCAGCAGTGACCAATCATGACACACATCCATGAGACTTTCTTAATGACGATCAGTGTCATATTATGCTATGTGACAGCGTTATCACCTCTTTCTTAGGTGGAGGATATTTCTTGAGCTCTTCCTCTGAGAATCTGTAATCTGGTGGGAGCGTGTCTTCTCTCTCTCCAACACGAACTCCCTTCTTTGATGTCAAATCCTTCTCCTGTTCAAAAAACATTCAATTATTTTAAAAAAACATCAAGAAATGTAGCAATGACACCTATGCCACATTTAAATTTGTAAACTAAAAACATAAGTAGTATAAAATTATTACATGAACGATGTCCCCAGGTTTGAGTTCAGCTTCTTTTTTGGGTGGCTCTGGTGCACCCAGTGTGTCGCCCAGAGCGCTGAGAGCGTCCTACACATATGAGAGAGCAGGACAGAAATAGAGAGATAATAAAACTCTGTAGGGTCCAAAAAGATTTTCTAACACAATAAATACCACTGATATGCTTAGCATGACCAATTTCATATATTTTTGTGACTTGTGTGAATACAATTTTTGTCTAGTATTTGCAATACCTCATCGGTCTGTGGTGTTTGAAGAGGGCCAGTTTTAAGAGCCCCCGAAGAAACCTACAGCACACAAGAATAGAATGGAAAAGAATAGAAAAATCATCTTCTGAGTGAAAACAAATACAGGAAATACTGGACTGAGTGCAATAATAGCACAGATATGAATCGAGCAATAAACTGACCTTAGGCACCGACTGTGCAGGAGCCACAAAATCACCTGCCAAAGCATCCAGTGCTGATAATTCATCCACTTTAGGCTAAAAGAAGATCAGAAAGACAGAAAGCATCTTAATCGGTTCAAGAGAAACATTAACACAAAATGATCTGCATTATTACAAAGCATTCTAGAATACATGGTTAATCTTTGCATTCTGTTTTAAATATATTTCTGTCATGTATGTTATACTGTACTATTGATCATTTTCCCAAATGTCTCTCGTATCGGTCACGTTTTTATCCCATAATAAAGCAATTTCAAATCAAATCAATATTTCATGTCCAGTTATTCAATTGGTAAGTAGCCAAAAGTGATATAATGTACAGTCAGCCAGTCATTATCTCAAAATAAACACAGTAAGGCCTCCACGACTGTCCTACCTTGGGAACATCTTTAGATTTCTCAGGAACCCCAGCAGGTTTCTTTGTTTCCTGGTTTGAAAAAGTTATTCTAAAATAACTACTTTTGACGAGAAACAAAATGAAGCATGGAGGCTTAAACAACATTTGACTACAAATGGTTTAAAACGGCACAGAAACAGCTTTCCTACCTTAGGAGCATCTTTAGTCTTTTCAGGAACCGCTTCAGGCTTCTTCTTTTCCTGATTAAACAAATGAACATTGTTGAACTATCATACATTATAAGCATTACATCATGTAATATTGCACTTATGGCGTCTCATTTTAATGAAAATGATTATAAATTATTACCTGTGCAGGAGGAACAGGGGCCTTAACAACAGGGGCTGCCGCGGGCTCCGTGAAACCTCCAGAAAGAAAGTCCAGTGCATCGTCTGTGTTCAGTGAGGGCTGAGAGAGACATCCACCAATCAGAACACAGCATCCAGTGACAGCAGCCAATCACAGCACACCATTATTACAACTCATTTCTGCTCACATAAGTTAACATTCTCAATAGATGTAAAGTATTAAATAAGAATGAACACTAATAGAAGACAATAATTTGAGATTTTTAGTATATTGTATTCAGTGTCTGACCTCTTTCTCAGGAGGAGGATATTTCATGAGCTCTTCCTCTGAGAATCTATAATCTGGTGGGAGTGTGTCTTCTCTCTCCCCGACGCGAACACCCTTCTCTGATGTCCATTTCTTCTCCTGCTCAAAAACATGTAAATGATTAAAAAACATAGAAAACTATAATCTAATATAAGAATTATGAAAGAATAAACAGAAGTGTTACATCAACTATCTGCACAGGCTTGAGTTCAGGTAATTTTTTGGGTGGTTCTGGAGCACCCAGTGTATCACCCAAAGCGCTGAGAGCGTCCAGAGACATGGAGCTGTCCGTCTGGAAGAGGAAGAGAAAATGGACACAATTTCAATTTATTTATAATTAAAATATGTTGACTCATCTAAAATATTAAATCCTTAAAATATGTAAAGAATATTATTTCATTCAAATATCAAATTGAAAACGTTTTTTTTATTGACCTGATCTGTCTTTGGTTTAGTGGGTTGTGCAGGGGTCTCGATCCTGGCTTTCTTGTCAGCTGGTGGAGCAGGTGATTTGGTTCCAGCAGCAGGCTGAGATGTTGTCGGTTGTTTCTGCTTAAGATGAGAGAGACATGTTTAGTTTTGGAAAGGGTTAAATAATGTCGCAGTGTTTTAAAATGCTGTTACCTGATAGGGTGGAGGGGGAGCTAAGTTGGAGATGCCTGCCGAACGAACATCGACTGCTCCTACTGTTTCAGTTTTCTGAAAAACAGTGAATAAATATCATACAAAGAAACACAACTTTGCATTAAGTCAAGACTATGCATATACAACTAAACAGTCTAATATGTTTGAAGCCAGGGGCCGCTAAAGGGGTATGCAGAAAATATTTGTTATTTAAATTGTCAACTTATTTTTATAATAATTGTAATAACTATATAACATTTATGTTAAAAAATATATATATTTTCCATATACACATATTTATGATTTTTTTTATGAGAATAAGTGGGCCTTTATACATGGAATAAAAAAATTAAATACAATTTGACTGCAAAGGGATCATTATAATTGGGGGTCTGTGCATTTTGAAAACCCCTGACTTAAGCAAATAGATAGCAAACTGCTGTCAAGATACTCACCACATCTGTCTTCTTGGGAGCAGCTTGAGCTGAAGACACAAACCCTGCTGAGAGGGAGTCCATCGCCTCGTCTGTGCTTATAGGCTTTCAGAAAACATTAAACAATCACACCTTAATGAAATGAATGATATAGAATAGTGCAGTGGTTCCCAACCCTGGTCCTGGAGGCACCCCAAAACTGCACGTTTTGCATGTCTCCTTAATCAAACACCTGATTCAGGTCATCAGCTCATTAGTAGAGGCTTCAAGACCTGAAATTGGTGTGTCAGAGAAAGGAGACATGCAAAATGTGCAGTGTTGGGGTGCCTCCAGGACCAGGGTTGGGAACCACTGGAATAGTGCAGAAAATGTGACAAAAACGTCTAATAATGTAATTCTAGGAATGACCATTAGAGGGAGCCCCAAGCTCAATTTTGGGGGAATAACAAACAGCATGTGCCCTGGCAGGAAATGTACAGACACACCCTCTGCATACCAAGAGCCCGACATTAACAATATGCTTATAACGTATAAAACAACCACCAGCTGAATAAGCTGAGCTCTCTATGAACGATCATGGCAAAACAAACGGAAAAGTTGTACAAAATATTGAGACGGTGATCATAATATTCTGAGAACTGAAGGGTGGGCGATGAGTGTTTAAGCAAAACCTGTATGGCATAATGAGTGAAATACAGCAGAGGTTAGATGAGAGTGTGTGTGTGTGTGTGTGCTGATTGGGCAACAATGTACTGAAAGTGAATGAGTTATGAATTTGTGTTTGCTTCTGTTTGCTAGCCAACACCCTTAGAACAAGCTAAATATTTGGCACTAAAATACAGATAGAAAGAGACATGAAGAAAGAAGGTAAGACATGAGTGAATATCAGCGAGATGTCAAATGTCTCATAAACAAGTCATACATGCCAGTATGACTGAGTGTGACAGTAGATATGGGCCTTATTCACCAAACATGCATATTGTGTGCAAATGTTTTCAAACAGAAATAATGATTCATCAAAGTTCATACTGATTATTTCATATTGATAAGTTCATATTTTATTCTAAATTTATGGAAAACAGGAATATATAAAATATATAAATATTTTATTAAATATTTTATCAAAAAATAAAAAGAACATATCAATAATACTACTAAATTACAGTTAATTTAAAATACTAAAAAACAACTGACAGACTCCTAGTGGCCTTATAACGGAATTTGTTTTTTTGTTAAATATAGATAAATATTATTTGAAATTGAATAACCATGTGGCTCTATACAGGTTAGATGAGAGTGTGTGTGTGTGTGTGTGCTGATTGGGCAACAATGTACTGAAAGTGAATGAGTTATGAATTTGTGTTTGCTTCTGTTTGCTAGCCAACACCCTTAGAACAAGCTAAATATTTGGCACTAAAATACAGATAGAAAAAGACATGAAGAATAATGGTAAGACATGAGTGAATATCAGCGAGATGTCAAATGTCTCATAAACAAGTCATACATGCCAGTATGACTGAGTGTGACAGTAGATATGGGCCTTATTCACCAAACATGCATATTGTGTGCAAATGTTTTCAAACAGAAATAATGATTCATCAAAGTTCATACTGATTATTTCATATTGATAAGTTCATATTTTATTCTAAATTTATGGAAAACAGGAATATATAAAATATATAAATATTTTATTAAATATTTTATCAAAAAATAAAAAGAACATATCAATAATACTACTAAATTACAGTTAATTTAAAATACTAAAAAACAACTGACAGACTCCTAGTGGCCTTATAACGGAATTTGTTTTTTTGTTAAATATAGATAAATATTATTTGAAATTGAATAACCATGTGGCTCTATAATAACTGTTAACAAATATAATATGCATTAGACTGATGTGGGATAAGTCATGCATAAAACAGAGCCTGTTCAGGCATATGCATAACTGGCCTAATATGGCCAAAACTGCCCATATAAAAACATGGTTTGGCTGTGTATTATGCTAATACTCCGTTAAAATAATGACATTGAAGGTAAGAACAGATATGTAACATTTGTCTGTGCACAAAACAACTGCATTTTTAGTGCACAATGCCCAATGACAGAAGGACAAGGAAAATGCAGTGAGAAAGAGACAATAACAGTGCGACTGTAATAGAAAGGCGTAGAATGCTAATGTGGTGCTGGGAACACTGGAGACTTTAAAAGTGTGTGTGAACTACAAGAATGTGAGTCACATGATTAGAAAAGGGCTAAAAACAACACACTGAACGCACGGACAGTAAAAGGCCTCTGCAACTCGCCTACCTTGGGAACATCTTTAGGCTTCTCAGGAACTCCAGCAGGTGTTTTCTTTTCCTGAATGGACAAATTAACAACGATTAGACTCAAAGATGACTAAAATAGTGACTGAAAAACATGCGTAAAACAATACTTTGAATTAGACCGAAACAATGAAAACAGACTCTTAAAGACTTTCACACATCGGTAAGCTATAATTAAAAAGGCAGGTTTCATGAAGGCATTATGAAGACGGAAACAAAACAAATGCGAGGAGAGAGAAGGAATGATTGTTTGAAGGGACAGTTCACCCCCAAAAAGACAGCATGGCTTCAGAAGACTTGTAATATAGCACACAAGCCCTTCTTTAGACTACTTTTATTATGCTTTTGGTGCATTTCTGACCATTTTGAAGCTTAAAGAGGTCATATGATGCAATTTCAAGTTTTCCTTTCTCTTTGGAATGTTACAAGCTGTTCGTGAATAGATAAGATCCCTAAAGTTGCCAAGACTAAAGTCTCGAACCTAAAGAGATATTCTTTAAAAAAAGTTAAGACTCGTCCACACCCTCCTAAAACGCCTTGTTTAAACACGCCCCCACATGTCTACGTCACAATGTGGGAAGATTTGCATAACGCCGCAAGCCTCAATCTCCATTAATTGTAATTGCATAGAAAAGAACAATCAGCATATTCTTCGAAATCCTCATTTTGTGTTGCATGGAAGAAAGCAAATCATCCAGGTTTGAAACAACATATTTTTGGTTGAACTATCACTTTAACTACTAATAACATGAAATGAACAGAAAAAAGAAGCGGTTAAGAATTTGTATGATCTCCAACTGACCAGGTCTGCTTGTCTGTATCCGGGCGGCAATGTGTCATCTCTCTCACCACAGATAAAACCCTTCTCTGCTTTTACATTTGGCTGAGACATGCAATACATTCCATTAGAAAACACACGTGTAGAAAGACACGTGCTGTTAAATAATCAACATTCACAAGCACATGCTATTATTGCTTAAGTTTTACACATCACTCTAATATCTACACTCATGCAGTACCTCTTTGACCTCTGGTCCAGTGAATGCTGGGACTTTAGGAGCCACAGGTCTTGATGATGGTAATGTGCCAGAGAGGGCATCAAACGGATCTACATCCTACACACAGGCATAAAAATAAACTCAGTGGGATGTTTTTAACATACAGAGTATCTGATAATCACACAAAGATAAAGTCAGCATGTAGACTCACCTCCGTACTGCCTTTAGCTCCTGGAGGACCCACTTCCACTTGCACCTGCAACCCAGAGCAAAATACCTTTTTATTATACTCCATACTGACATACCTGGACTGCACTACCCTACTTGGTCATTCCCAGGTATCACATATATTTTCCTTTGGGAGGTTTATCAGTACACTACCATTCAAAAGTTTTTTTTTATTTTTTATTTTTATTTAACTGATCTTAATCGTTTGGAAGGTTAGATGAGTGTGTTAATCTTTTAAAAGGCATAATTATTTCTTAATATGATGTTTTATGAGCTTATATTAACTGAGGGACTACATGGGAAAAAAGTATTTGTTACATCACAAGATCATAAAAATGTTCACAAAATTGACGACAATTGAAGGCAAAATAAGTGATTAAAAATTGTGAAAAATCTAAAAGAAATTGTGACCAGTTACAGGACCTTATTCTTATCAGTATAAATTAACCTGAAATCTTAAAAAATGTTATGCGTCAACTGCTTGTGCAAGCAAATACAATGCTTACAATAGAGCACAATGTTTCCCAGATGATTTACAGCCTTTCCAACGTTTTCTTGCCAGTGTACATATGCTATCTGGACCAACAAGAGTGGCTTTACATCCTGCAGTTGTGCGTGGTTTTGTTTTGAAATGTGTTACATTGAGTTGGCGGTAGCAGTTAGTATAAAAAAAATTTAATTTTTTTTTAAAGTAAAGGATTTCCCCCAAAAGCCCTTTTAAAATCCAATAAGATACACTGGGTGCTTTTCAAGCACAAATGTCCAGTATTTGCACCTTTAGCATGAGAATGTGAGGGTAAAAATGATGTAATTATGATGCACTCCTGATGATCCTCTGTCATTCCATTAAAGTACCTTTTGAGCGCTTGTCTGCTTTTGCGCACCGGCCGGGGCTGAGGGCTTCCCAACAGCCGGATCCACCTTAGCAGCTCCCGGTTTGGATGAAGGAATGGTTGTACTCTAACAGAAGCATACGCACCACATATTCGAGAATTAACACCAAGTTTAAAACCAAAACTGAACAATTGTGCAGCCAAAGCTAACCCAGAGAGCCAAAGAGTAGAAAAATAAGATAAGTTTTATCTTTTCAGGAGTGCAATGATGCAGCTCCTCACAAATGTGTGAAAGGTGAATGCCATGAGAGTGGTGATCAGAGAATGAGACATTGCTTAGGTGGGATTATCCATCAAAAGAAAATTCTTGAAGTAAAAGCAGCAATAACTGGCATGCAGAAGATGATATCACAAAAGCGGCATGTCCATGAAGTCTTGTTTGCAGAAGAAGATGGACAAGAGAAGCCAAATGCCAATGAATGCTGTGCACTGGTGTACCTGGGCCTTGTCTTTCAGAGGGTCTGTGAGCTTCACTCCTGTCGTTCCAGCAGGTCCAGTCCCAGAGCTCACAGTTGGGACTTTAGCAGAAGGTGCAGGTGTGGGTTTAGAGACTGTGGCCTGCAATCAGTATGCAGGAGTAAGAACGGAATACAGCGGATCCTCAAGATGCACTTTAAATATGAAGATGAGATGAGATGGATGGATAAAACCAAATGAAGATGGTTTGCAGATGGGGTTTAGTTTCGAAATGGCAGAGGAGAACATTTAAACTTGATGTTCAACCCAAAAAGTCATGAATGTGTTCAGCATTGAGACCCAAAGAACAAATACCAAAAACACCATCTCCATTAGACAGAGAAGTTTGTGCAACAAACGGTCCTACAGATGTTTTCCAGATGTTGTGGAAATGGAAACAGCCCAAACGTGTTGTGTTAGTGTTCACCAAAAATCTTAACCAAGAATGAAAGCAAGAAATCAAGTTAGGAAAGAAAGGCAAAAAGAGTGTTTGAGAAAAAAGTGCAGTGTGGCCCTGATGAAACCCAGCTTGAGGAAGATGTAAAGAAGCCTGTAGTCCGATAAAATCCAGCAGACGGTGTCTACCTGTGGCGTGACTAGAGAAGGTCCTTTCTGAGTGGTGGTGAAGCCTCCACCTCCTGCAGCTCCCGCAGCAGATGCTCCTGAAGGAGCTGCTGGGGTTGCAGGCGTGGTGCCGGGTTTGACAGTCACAACTGCAGTAGACGATTGTGTAGGTCCTTTCTACCATGCAGATGTGAAAATGGCAATCATATATCATGTTCCTGTGGCTCAGTGGTAGAGCATTGCGTTAGCAGCGTAAAGGTCATGGGTTTGATTCCCAGGGAACACACATACTGGTAAAATATGTATAGCCTAAATGCACTGTAAGTCGCTTTGGATAAAAGCGTCTGCTAAATGCATAAATTATTATTATTAAATTATATCATGTTTAGAGTGTTTCTTGTTGAAAGGCAATGGGATTATGGCAGATTCAATCATATGTCTTTCACATGAGCACCTCAGCTTAGTTGTGCCAGAATGGCATTAACTATAGTCTTGCAAAACACATTCCCTGGGCAGTTCTTTATTTGTATCAGAACGTGAACGTTTATTTTTATCAGATATAGAAACTTGTTAACCAGGGAGTTTTGGGACGAGAGATACAATTAACAAATCACACAAACAGCAGTTACAAGCAAGCAAATCAAAAGCAAACTCCAGCTGTAACTAGATTCAGGAAAGTGAGTCATAGGGCAGACACTCCTCATGGGAGACACCATGTCCTGCCACAACCAAATATCCCAACATGCTCTGTCCAAAGGCAACAGACAAGAAAAAAGAAAAGATTTCTGTTAACAACCAAACAGTCTCAAAAAGCAACCAACAATGTCCTCTAAGAGTCCATGTAAATGCAAGAGGAGAGTAGAAAGACGTCTTTATCTTTTATATCTTTGCTGTATATTTTTTAATGGTGCTGCTTGATAAATCAAGCGTCTCGACAACCACCCACAACAGCCTAGTATTGTGGCAGTGTCTTTTGCACTGGCAAATCATTGCAAAAGACACTGTTTTTCTTCCAGTTTTTTTTTCCCACAAAAAGCTTGTTTAAAAAAACAAAAAAAACAAAAAAACAGCTTGTTAATTTTCTTTTTCTCCCTGTATATCTTCAGGGTTCCCATAACTTTACACCAATGTTTTCCATGATGTATATAATATAAATAAATTGATAATATATATATAAATAAATATATACATATTTATTTCTTATTAATTGAGAAAAGGAGAAAATCTGTAAGAAAACAGGAACCCTGTATTTTTTCCCAGTAGTCTATCTATACTATCGATTCAAGCTAATTCATAATAAATGTAGTGCAATATATGCAGACATTTGTAATTTATATCTTATAATTAGGAATATACACATTATCACAGCTGTGAGTATGACTTGAGGGCAGGCAACAAAGTTGCTTTCCACCATCTTAAAGGAACAGCTTTAAACACTTTATCTGAATGGACAGAAGACTTTTCCCAGTTCTCCGTTCAGCTACGACACAACACCTCTTAAAAACACAGTAGCATCCCTCACAGAACAGACACCTGAATACTTCCAAGGAAAAAGCAGACGGCTATCAACAACCAGTGGAGACATGATGGGTCGATAAATTTGTAGAGTGGACTATAAACCATTTTGTAGAATATGAGTCTTTCCATCAGACAAACAAATGAGATAATGTGAATAAATGGAGTAAATGAGAGAAAGACTGAAAACAATGAAGGATTTTACCTCATATTTTGCAGGATTCGCTGTGGAGACCTGAGATGTTGGGGTGGGTGTGACCTGCTGAGACTGCAAAAAGAAAGACAGAAAGAGAAGAGTTGAGTGTTTGAGAAAACGCAATGCATTTACATTATTATGAAAAGCATTACTGCTGCTATTAATAAATAAAAATGCATTAGTGCACTATGAAACCCATTACTTTCCCTGACCTTCTCACTACATTAAAAACAGCCAGAATCATATGCAAATCATGAGTTTAGTGTGAAACATAAGGTCATGCTGATAAAACCCATGAATGCATTATCAAACACACTTAAATATTTGTGAATGATTTCAAATGCGAGCAAAAATGTACCAAATTCAAATCAAATGCATCATTAATAGATACAAATACAAAACACTGAAGCAATAACAATCCTACATGACTTACTGTAAGGATTCAATTGTTCAGTAGCTCTACTGGTTTACAAACTGCATTTTAAAGGGCTTTTGTATAACTAGGCAAGACCTTTTAACCCCCAAACCACCATAATCATCATCACCGAACTTTAAACACAGCTGTGCCATATATGCAACTGCTTAAGGATGAAATGATGACAGCCCATGGCTCGTTTTTCTATTGGCCTTTACATTTTCTCAATGTTCTTCTACCCAGAAGGTCTGTGAACATAGCGTCAAGGAGCACCCAACATATAGATTTACTGCTTTGATGCTGCCTGAAGTGTTCTAACAAGCTCAGCAGGTTTGAGGTTATGTAACTGAATGAGGGTGGATTGTTGATGATGAAATACAAAGAACCAGAGATAATGACACAGTTAAATAAATACTCAATGTTATTCATGTGATAAAAGCTATTCCTTTAAAATCTGAAGTTGTTGGCCAATCAAGTGATTAGCGACAGGACATTTTGTAGATATATTTCTATTTATAGAGTATTGCACTGAATAGCCCCACCCACTGTGAAATCTCATTGGTCCAAAATTGACTTCCATGTAACTCTACATTAAACATCAACTATATCTTTTGATTGTGTCACATTGTCCTACATGACCTTCTTGACATAGAAAACAAGCTACATGGTTGTCATGGCAGGTCAGAGGAACTTAAAAGAATTTTAAAAATATAAAAGATCACTTCTTTTTAAAGACTACTTTGTCCTTTTACTTTCTTCATGTTCTTCAATTTATTAGATGTAATCATTAATAAATAAATAAATTCATAATGATAACAAAATATGATTAATGATGACAACAACAGTTTTTTATTATTTATTCCCAATAAATTGAAATAATATTAATATTAATAAAATAATAATAATAATAATAATAACAAACATCAAGCATTATACAGTCTTAAGGTTTTTCAGATTTATTGGACAATTATTAAACAATAAACAAAAAATATATAATTATTATAATCAATATTATAATAATTTGAAATAGTACTATTATTAGTATATAATTATTATTGTAATAATAACATTACTATAATCATTACTAGAATTATCATTATTATAATTATTAAAATAATCATTGTTGTTGTTGGTTGTTTGTTTTTTTTGGGATACTGACAGCCAAGAATGACAGGAAATAATGGCGTATGATGAGAAATGGCCAGATCTCTCAAGATCACACATCAGAGCATATGTGCTAACCACTAGGCCACAACTTCTACCACATCTTTAAATGAAAAGAAAGGGCTCACAGAATAGTCATTCAGGAAGACCCGTCGCTACCAAATAAGCCATGAAAGGGCCTTTAGCATACATTCAACAGTCGGTGTCCTTTCTCTGCGCCACTAAATAAAGATACATGAGCAACAATGATAATACAAGTGCTGGCTCGGAGCATATGGACAACATTAGAAAAAACTCTTAAAAGTATTTTTTTTTTTCGGAAATACTTGGCTGATACCATAATAACCCAACCCATTCAACAACAATACAACAGAAAAATGTGGAAACCCATAAGAGAGCTACTGTGAGTACATTAATTGAATGAGCATGGGTGTAGAGCTAAAGGTTGCGTGCAAGAAACCACCTAGATACATGCTTTTTAGTCAGGTAAACACTATGCATGCTCAGCAATAAAAAATAAAAAAAAGCATTATGGGTAAATTTGTGGGTAAACACAGGGCAGGTACGATTTAAAAGGACAATGTGTACAGAAGCACTGAAATTAATTTGATGCTGACTCAGTGCACTCAAAACAGAACTAAACATTCCACAGATCTCAATGTAACCACAACAGATGATCCTCCAAATAATGACAGAGTCAGCAATTTAAATATTTTTTCTATTAAATGTTGCTCAGCAATAAAAATAAAAAAAAGCATTATGGGTAAATTTGTGGGTAAACACAGGGCAGGTACGATTTAAAAGGACAATGTGTACAGAAGCACTGAAATTAATTTGATGCTGACTCAGTGCACTCAAAACAGAACTAAACATTCCACAGATCTCAATGTAACCACAACAGATGATCCTCTAAATAATGAGCAATTTAAATAATTTTGCTTTTAAATGTTATGCTTAAAATAGTCTAGGATGGCTTTTGCTGATGTCACTGACACAGACAATGTGTCAATACCCAAAAATAGGCCCAAAGGCACACATGACTCAGACCAGCCTAAATGACGAGCTCACATTGTTATCTCAGTATCATGATGGTCAAAATTCCTAATGGACAATCTAACTACTAATGGATCCCTCACACAACAATGTCTGTGCACATTTAGCAGAACAGTCCAAGTTTGACAACTCCTCCCAGAAACCTCACTGTGTTAGCAGGCGTTAGCTAATGTGACAAAGGAAATAGCAACACGGGTTGGGTACATACTACACAGGTCTTCTTCAACCTGTTTTAGCCTCCGTGCCACTCCCCACTTCTAATTCAACCATCCTGAAGAAGCAAGTTTGGTGGAGTCGCACATAGACACACCCTTTTAACATAACAACTGGTGATTTGTAAACAGAAGTAAGCTATGATAGCATATTAGCATTGATTCTTCCCAATCATCCCAATAGCTCAAACTCCCTCAACAGCACTACTAAACAGGATAAATCTGCGGTTTATAGGCCATCAGCAATTACCTCATTGTTTGATTCTATTCTTTAACAAAAATCATGACTAACGCACGTCTCCAGCCAGATTACCTCAAAAGTACCCTCTGTGGTTACAGAGTTAATCCATTGTGTGACATCTTAAGTTTCACATTCAAAACGTTTGTTTAAGACCAGCTATTAGGTAACTATGACGATAACATTTCTGTATTATGACAACTAAGATGTAATGACGATATGATGTTAGCAGTTAGCACTGAGGTTTAAGGATGGGAAGGTTTTACTAGCATAATGAGAGGTTCATTAGCGAATAGATTAGCATGACACTGGGCAGATTGTATTTCAAGACCAACTAGTTAAGTGACTGCAATCAATTCTGGGACTACAGAAGTGATTTACGCAAATATGATGAATTATGACTGATTCTGACTGATGATGACTTAAATGTTGGCTTGTACATTACAAATGACATAACATTATTATGAGGTAACATCCTGGATGTGGAAAATGACTTCAAGTTGCTACTTGCAAGCAATCAAGTATGCACTTCAAGTATGTACTAAATGGCCAGCAGCAAAGTGTAGGCTAAATGTAATCGTGAATGGTATAATATAGTAGAACTGAGGAAAATTCAATGCAAATAGTTTTGTAGATGCCGTAACTGCGTTCTTGTGAGCCCACAGCAATGGATTTATATTTTAAAACATTTAAAGTTGATGTACGTACAAGTGAGGATACAGATTCATGATGGCACTAGTGTAAACTACGCAACTCTATGCTAGATTCCATCTGGTTGTCACCTTCAAGCAAAATCTGTAACCAATCAGACAGGGTGTAGTGTGCTTGTTGCATTACAAAATGAATTCCTTCTCCAGCTATGCTTCCAGACATTATGTAGGCCTATTACCTCTTGACATGAGCGTAAGTAAAAATGGAAGGTTACAAAATATGAAAATGGCACACTGATGCCACAAACATATCTAACATGTGAACATACAGTAGTGACAGACAGCTCTCGTTCTGACATGCAGAATTGCTGATCATAAACTTAAAACCTTCTAAAGCTAAAACCAATGCAGTCAACAACAAAAAAGTAAACTTAGTAACCAGCTTTTTTAACAATTTCCTGATTAGATGAAGTCTGGTCAGACAAATCAGTAAGAGATGAACTGAGGTCTTTTCAGTCTCTCAGACAACAATGAAACGAGCAGTTTCTTTCGTGCCAAAAGCACTGTAATCATTTCCACAAACTGCAGTGCAGTTGGCACAATCTTTAGCTATCAGGTACAGCGGCAGGAAACCACAGACAGAAATGCAAGAGCTGCAGATACGTACCATCTGTAACAAAACAGTGTTCTGTTTCACTTTACTCTGTAATCCAATCTAAAAGAGAGTCACTTCAAATTCCTTCGGCCTAAAAAAAAAACAAAATATATCCCTTATGCACACATACACGCATATACTAACAGAAACACGCCCAGCAGTGAAGCCAGAAGCCTTCAACTCCTCCCACTCCACCACGTCAACAGCTGATGCCCCTCCCTCCAAGTGCAGAAGTGTTCTGACTGGTCGAGAGGGGAGAGGCTCCGCCCATCTGCACAGTGAGCCAGGAAAAATAAACACAAGACTGTTTCCATACTACTAAGGAAGTTGGAGTTGGGGTGTTGGTTATGGGTTTCAAAGATAGGCCCGACTGCAGTGGTTTGAAGGGGTCTGGGCTGATAAGAAGTTGTGCACGTTTCTGTAGAGGCTGGTGAAGAAAAAAGACGCAGTGCAGACCTTCCAGTTCATGCCTGTCAGACTGGGTGTGTCTGGTACACTCACTGCTCAGGAATCTGAACTGCACAACCTACCATCAGCCCAGAGAAAGAGAGAAAAGTATCACATACGCATCAATCCGCCACACCCAGAGCATGGAAAAAGAACAGAGAAATAGAGAGAGGGAGAAAAAGAGGGAGAAAATGAGTTAATGCACATAAGGTAAAAAGACAGAGGATGAAAAACAACTGGGTGAGTCATAAGCCCTGCTTTAAACGGAAGCTCGGACTTGCTGCAGAATTGGTGCCAGCGCTTATGTAAGAGGAACATGGTGTAGTTACGTAGCTGCTGCATGCTTCGACTCACTGTCTTCATATACACTCCTACTGGTAAAACGAAGGCTTAACTGGTTTGTCTGTTAAGACAGGATGCCATTTTGACTACAAACCCCAAACATGGCAAAACCAAGCCCACTTCTATGGTAGAAGAGCGCCCTCTGGTGCACACATTGGGCAGTCAAACATCAAAAGTTGATCAATGAGAACACTGCAAAAAAAAATTTTTTTTAAATCCCCAACTTTAACCCTCCCAGATAACAAAAATAGGCTGATGTGTGATAATTTGATGTGTGTGTGTGTGTGTCTGTGTGTGCAGTGATGGACAAAAATATTGGCACCCCTGCATTTCTGCCAGATAATGCACTACTTCTCCCAGAAGTACAAATTACAAATACTTTGGTATTCTCAGGTTTATTTCTTTTGTTTGTATTGGAACACACACACACACAAAAAAGCCAAATCTGAGACATTCTACACAGAACAAAAATGGACTGGACAAAATTATTGGCACCTTTTCAGAATCTTCAGAAATAATTGTATTTCAAGCATGTGATGCTCCTTTAATTTGTAATTAAACTCACCTGTAGCAATTCACAGGTGCTGGCAATATAGAAATCATACTTGCAACCAGTTAAAATGGGGAAAAGTTTAATCAACCTTTGTGTTGTGTGTGTCTATGTATACCACACTGAGCATGGAGAAAAGAAAGAAGAGTAAAGAATTGTCTGAAGATTTGTGAACCAAAATTGTGGAAAAGCAAGGACAATCTCAAGATCCATCTCCAGACATCTTAGTATTCCTGTGTCCACTGTGTGCAACATTGTCAAGAAGTTTACAGCCCATGTCCAGGGATATTAACTACAGTGCCATGGATGAAAGAGAAAAATTATGAAAGATTACAATGAAGGATTGTTCAAAGAGTGGATAAAGACCCTCGGTCAACTTCCAAACAAATTCACGCTGACCTGCATCTGTTGCCATCTGAATGAAAAGGGACAATATGGTAAGAGACCCAGAAGGACCCCACTGCTGACACAGCAACATAAAAAAGCCAGACTGGAGTTTGCCAAAACATACCTGAGGAAGCCAAAAATCCTTCTGGGAGAATGTCCTGTGGACAGATGAGACTAAAATATAGCTTTTTTGGTAAAGCACATCATTCTACTGTCTTCAGAAAACAAAAGGAGACCTTCAAAGAAAAGAACACTGTCCCTACAGTCAAACATGGTGGAGGTTCACTGATATTTTGGGGTTGCTTTGCTGCCTTAGGCATTGGATGTCTTGACTGTGTGCTTGGCATTATGAAATCTTAAGACTACCAAAGAATTCTGGGGCGCAATGTAGGGCCCAGTGTCAGAAAGTTGGGCCTCCGTCAGAGGTCATGGGTCTTACAGCAGGACAATGACCCAAAGCATGTTTCAAAAAGCACCCAAAAATGGTTTAAGGGTTTAATGGTCAAAGCACTGGAGAGTTCTGAAGTGGCCAGCAATGAGTCCAGATCTAAATCTCATAGAGCACCTGTGGAGAGATCTCAAAACAGCAGTTGGGAGAAGAAACCCTTCAAATCTTTAAGACCTGGGGCAGTTGGCAAAAGAAGAGTGGTCCAAAATTCCAGTAGAGAGCTGTAAGAAACTTATTGATGGTTACAGGAAGCGATTGATTTCAGTTATGCTATCAAGTATTGAGGGTGTCAATAATTTTGTCCAGTCCATTTTTGGAATTCTGTGTAGAATGTCTCAGATTTGGCTTTGTTTCTCTGCTTTTTTGTGTTGTTCCAATACAAACAAAAGAAATAAACATCAGAATACCAAAGCATTTGTAATTGCAACAATTTTCTGGGAAAAGTAGTGCATTATCTGACAGGAATGCAGGGGTGCATAAAACAAAACAGGATTTTAAAACAAATTTATTAGCCGCATGTATGCATGTATGTATGTATGTATGTACACACACACACACATCATATATATATATATATATATATATATATATATATATATATATATATATATATATATATATATATATATATGTATGCATGTATGTATGTATGTACACACACACACACATCATATATATATATATATATATAGACAAGATCTTTTAATAGATATTATAAGACCTTATAATGGATTTGATATAAAGTCTATTAGATCTTATTATATAATATTATATTATCTAATATAACTCAAAGTAAAAACATAAGATGCAGGGGAAGTAGAGCAAGGCAGGAAATTGGAGGGAGAAGTTGACAACAAAAGACGGTCTTGAAATTGCGTCCCCAGGAACACAACAGCTGTGTCATTAGTATTTACATATATAACGACCATCATGCCCAAAAACATAATTACTATGGTTTTTCTGTGGTACTGTATATTTCTATGGTAATACCGTAGAACATTTTGCACAGCTTAAATGCGTGTACAATCTCACATAAAGCTTTCGTCCAAGTGACAAAGATCACACATCGGTGACAGCAAAATCAGTCACAGTGGGTGCAGCTGGGCGGAGATTTTGAGGTTTACAATGCGCTTATCACAAAACACACCAAACTCCAACATACAACCAAAATCTGTATTTGTTGTCATGCGAATCCTGGAATGCAGTTGCATTCCACAAAGCCACTTTTGAGGCGGGGGACCTTTGAACGAAACCAAATAAGGGAAACAAGAAAGAACCATTGACCAAACGCAGCAGTGCTTGAGTTCAGTATCCAGTCCTGACAGAACAACTAAAACAACCAAGTCAGATTTCTTTACCGTCCATCTGTTTAAAGTCAACACGAATTGTCATTTCAACCCATTTTACTTCTATAATATGATGCATCGCTAAAATAAATAGGAATTACTTGGGGAAAGTGTTTTTAGAGATTGCTTGAATTGGGAACATGAAGCAGGTTTCAGCAGGACAACAGTGAGTGACTAAACAGGAGAGTTGCATAGCAACCCTTATCTGTTAATAAATGAGTCTGTCATCAGAGTCCCACCCAGACAGAGTTCGAGAGGTGACAGTGATGAAATCTAAGAATGAATCTCAGAAGGCCAGAGAGTCTATGTATGTGCAATTCAAGTTCTGCAGGCTCAGAACTGACAATCTGAATAGAAAACATTCGAAAACAAACCAGGCTCTGTAAACGCTCTACAGAACTTGGAGGTCGCTCTATTAAAACACTACTCTGTTTGTTTGAGCGGTATAGCTGGAGAAAGCTATCCGTTAGCATTCCCATTCATCTCAATGGCAATTAAAACATGATTTCCATGATAATTGCGGTGCTGTAAGTCAGAGCCTGTAGCACTAATTATAGAATTTATCATAGAGACCCCATGAAAGTGCATTTTTTTGTCTTGTGATGACGTGTTTGAAACCGTTTGGGTGGGACATATCAAATGGCTTGTCCCTTTTTAGCCAATAGTCTGTACTTCATATCACAAGATCAATATTTTTGTCAGTTTTCCCAGAAAAGAAAGCCTGTAAATTTTAAACACTGTAAATTTTAAAAGTTAATTTTGTCATATTTTAGGAGAAAACTAACATATAGAAAGTTTTAAAGCTAATGCTCCATGTCTGATGCTAAAAGCCACACACAACTCCCATTTTGATTTCATGTGGTATTTTAGATTCAGGTAGTGCATTTGCTTTCACTCACGGCTTTCCATTTGTGGTCTGGGTGGCCATAAAAGTTGGAAACTTTCACTGGCTGAAGATACACAGCCCCAAAAGTACACAAAAGACGTTTATTGTCATAATAGCACAACCTTTGAACTAGAGCTGCATGGGCAAAAAATCGAATGCGATTTTCATGCGCATCTCGTCAGTAAAGCCGCTTATGGTGATTAGTAGTAAATCTCCAGCATGTGCTTTCAGATGGAGCGGCATTTACTACACAGAGGCGTAGTTCAATGACAAGCTACACAAAATCGAGTTCAAATCGCAGGCGATTCATTGCCGATCACTAATCACCAGAAGCAGCTTTACTGACGAGATGCGCATGAAAATCGCATTCGATTTTTTGCACAGCCCTACTTTGAACAGATGGCAAGAAAGCAAGTAGAATTTTTTTTGATGTAAAGTCGGCAACACCAAAGCTCCAAAAATATCAAAAAATTATTATTTTTTTAAAAACCGTCGCATAGCATATGTGATGTTTCGAGCATGCAGGCTCTTCATCAGACAATGAACAACACTGATATCCCACTCTTTATAGGCCTACCTCCAGGTGATCAAAGGTCACATGACCGTACCATATTATCATGATAATAATAATACCAAAACAATAACATATCAACCAAGGAGAAAAACATGGAAACAAAAATAAAAATAAAAAACATATAAAGCTATGCAAAATACACGAATATAATTATCAATATATTGTTTAATAACATTAATTGATGCCTGCCTAGGTACATAAATACAAATCAATAACCACAAAGCGTTATTTATTATATGTAGATAGATATCTTATGTTTAAAGAAATGGACGAATATCAAAATCGTAAAGCGATTCAACATCCATGGTGACTAGAAGGACCGGATAATCAGGTAATGTCACATTATTCATGAGTTCGATAAAATCCATCGTATCTCTAATATAAGAAGGTAAAGACGTGACTAAAGGTTGTAAATGAAAATCAACGAAAGCCGAAATTTTTTCTGTAAGTGACCCAATTGCTGCCACTATGGGTCTCCCAGAAGGGATATCCTTATAAGGTTTGTGAATTTTAGGCAGCGTGTATAGTACCGGTGTGATCGGATGCTCAACACACATGTATTCATATTCATTTTTTGTCAACAAACCTGAATCCACAAACAGTTTTAAAGTATTGTGTACAGATGTTTTGTAATGAGCCAAAGGATTCATACTCAATTTTTTGTAAAAAACTGAATTAGAAAGTTGTCTCTGAATTTCAAATTCATAGTTTTGTCGATCTAAAATAACCACTGCTCCACCTTTGTCAGCACTTTGAATAACTATAGACGAATCTTTTTTAAGTGATTCCAATTCAGACAATTGTGCCTATTGTACACACATGTATGCATATACAAGCATGTTAACATATGAACACATTTGACTCACAGTTCTTGTTTTTGAACACACAAGGTGTGACACTAATGAAGAAATAACCTCCAGGTGTGATATGGTTGAGTCAGCACACATTATGATGCACAACATGTGCTCATAACTAAAAAAAAAATAATAATAATAAAATTTAAAAAATAAAATAAAGCCTTGTGACGTCTTTACTCTTTCAGGCGATTAGACAAACACACCCCAAAAAGCAGTCAATAATTTTAAAACACCAAATCTGGCAACATCGCTCTACCTAGCTCTCTTTCAGGTTCACACACACATAATCTAAAAAATCTAAGTATAACGACTTTGAAAGGGGCTGAAGGTACTCCTGAGGTCCTGCGCAGCAATGTGTCTATATTTAGTAGTTTGTTCTCCATGTGGTTTGTTAACTGAGTTTCTGTCCAAGAGTCAGGCATCTGAATTCAGTTTACTGTCTGTCACTCAAGCATAAAGCATAAACAAGTTCCAAAAACAGGTTCTGTTCCAAAATCTAGTTAGATGCCTTTTTGTCTACTGCCTGCTACTTAGGAAGCAATGTGCTACAGAAATAGCATCACAGAGACTGAGTTGACATTAGCATGCTGCATATACAAAAAATACATAATTAGATTAGATAATTAGAGAACTATTTTTATTTCTTTCAATCAATCATCATAATTAACTTAGTTAAGGTTTGCTAATTCTCCACAAATGACAGTACACGCGCCAGTCCCTTAGAATTTGGCCAAAACTGTCAGCATAATGACATCTAACTCAATTATGATGCCATAAAATGTTGCATAGGGAGGTTAACTCACTAGGATTTGCAACAGAGCTTTGGTGAATGGTTAAAAAAAATAGAGCTCTTGTACAGCTCATGATGTATGACATCATGCTTGCACAATGATTAGGCAATGAACACAATGTTTTTGATTCAGTCTCTGATCATGTTCAGAACATGTGGGAATCTCCTATATGGACTCAAGGGCGTTCTACCATGCCAGATGTTTAACCTCTACAAGACAGACACAAACACATGTTTGCATTCAAGATGAGGCTCTTGCATTCAGACAGTGTTCTGTATTAAGTCAACAGCTGAGAAATCTAACAGCCCATCTCTGAGACAACCTGGGGTACAAAAATACCATCACATGCTTTAAATACCCAATATTAGCTGCTGAATCTGCAAATACCCACACATATATACAGAAATAGAAATGGTTGTGTGTGCTATTGGAGTGTGCTGTTGGAACACATGTTCCTCTAGCTGTTCAGATCAATACTGCGTCACTAACGGAGTGCACAAACCACTGTAGATCAATAAACTCTACACTGTTACAATACACTTAGCTCACTTGACAACAGAATTAATGCTTAAAATAGTGTTGCAACTGTATTTTTTAAGGCTACCCTTATTTTGAGATTTTCTATTCATAATAACCCATAAATTGCAGATATTAAAGTTATATACTATTTTGTCCGAATAAATTGAAGACAAAACATTAAAAATTATAAATCAATTATAAATCAATTATAAATCAATATAATTATAAATCAAGAATTCTAAATGCTACAAGTAAATTGAGATTTACATTACATTTAACCATGGCATTAAATTATTAGTGTTTTTAAAGATTAATTTTCAGTGGGCATTGTATGTATGTACATATATAGCTTCTGTAAGGCTCGAATTAGTATGACATCTTTCAAAAAAAAAAATCAATATCGTTATTAAATTCTGGCCTGTCCTTCTGAATTGATCATTATATATTCAATATTAGTTTGTAAGTCTTTTAAAATAAAATAAAAGTCAAATTCTATTATTATTATTATTATTAACACCATTACTGTAAGCCATTAATCACTCACAATTATGCTCAAAATATGTTCTGGCATATAAATGATTAAAATCAATCAAAATAATTTAGTTTTTATTATAGTTCTTTAATATCAGTCGATATGACAGCGACTATTATGACAAATTAAAATAAGTAAACTTCTGAGTAGTCAACAAATGCACGATTAAATAATTTCATATCTCACTAGGATTTTTTTTTTTAAATGTTAAAATATCTGTACATAAATTTACAATGCACATTCGCACATTCTCACATTCACAGTGAAAGTGAGCAAGTATCATCCTTCGGGCCATTAACGTCAGTAGCTGATGCTGAACCAGGCTGGCATGTTGCGCTGTGGGAATGTGCAGCACTTGGATAGCAGCCCACTGGACAACATCAGCCACATAGAGAGCTCTGCTCATGCTCAAAATGACACAGCTACCTTTCACCTATCCTTTTAGAAAAAAACCTTTTGTTGAATGGAAAGTTTCCATGGATGTTAAAGGGTCTTCATGGAACCATAGATGCCAATAAAGAACCTTTATTTTTAAGAGTGCATAATCATTTATAGTCTAATGAATCACAGCGCACTTTTAAGGAACACACCCAGAAACGCTATCAACAAACAATTACTGCACATTGCAACACCTGGATTTGACATAATATTGCCAGTAAAACAGATAACAGAGACTGAAAAGTCCTTGGTAGAGCTGCAGCTTTAAGTGCTAAAAGTCCCTATAGTTAGACTTTTTATAAAACATTTCCCAGCATTCCTCAGACATTCCAGTCATCCTCCTCCCTCGGACGGTTGCTGTGGGACCAAAGCCAAGACCTCCTGACCAGCACACAGAACAAAAACTCAGGCTCACATTTAAAATCCTCACACTGTCAAGTCAATCACTGCACCTCAAACACACTTGCACAATATTAAACAAACCCTTCCATGCACGGTACTCTCTAAGACCTCAATACAGTTAGATCCAGTAAGCGACACCTGTTGCTCTTCAGCGATGTCCTGCAGGGCCGGTTGGTCCCGCGTGCCGCGGATCCAGCTTAAATTCTGGCCCATGTCTACTGGTGCTGAGTGTGTGACGCCGTCTCTGTGGCTCTGCTGTGTCTGCTGTCTGAGCTACAGCATGTTCCAGGCGCAGGGAGCAGGGGGAGGGGCCAGGGGAGTGGTTAGGACCAAAGGGGTGGGGCTATGGCACGCACTGGAGGTGGAATCAAAAGGAGGGAAGGAAGGAGGAATGGCTAAATAGGGAAGCACGTGGAATTAATACCGACTGACCGAGACGTCTAACACTTTTAAAGAAGCGATAGCCAGGACGTATGTTAATGTTCACATGGTATGATCCAAAGGTAAAAGTTTATGGTTATTTTTATGGTGCATTTGAAAGCCATGCATACAGATACTACAATTCTTGAACCAACAAAACAAAGTACAAACTAATTCAAATGGATTTACGGTAACTTATAATTCATAATGGCAAGGACTATGTGACAAAAGGTGATTGTAGTGAAAAAAAGTGAACTTCCCGTGCTTTATTAGTGCATCTGTTGCCAAATAAGACTATGTTAAAGACACAGTTGCACCAAAGAGAGAATTCTGAGAATCTTTTCATGTAATATGTCGTTTCAAACCTGTATGACTTACTTTCTTCTGTGAACAACAAAAGATGATATTTTGAATAACGTTGGTAACCAAACTATTTTGGTTCCCATTAACTTCCATATTTTTTTTGTCCATACACAGTGGAAGCCATTGGGATTTGGGAAAGTGCTTAGTTACCAACATTCTTCAAAATATCTTCTTTTGTGTTGCACAGATGAAAGTCAAACAGATTTGAAAGGGCATGAGGGAAAGTAAATGGCAGAAATTTCTTTTTGGGTGAACTATCCATTTAAAGCATTAAACCCAAAGAAATCTGTAAAAACACTCCTAATCAGAATGTGTAACCAGCAGGAAGTCACATGTCAAGAGTAGGAAGCATGATATCTTCACATTGAGCATCTAGCAAGAGTTAAATTTCGAGAGTTGGAATCAGGGACTTGCACTTATGAAACACGGTGCACTGTCTCCACCCCAAACGCTGAGAACAAAGTAAGCCTGTTGAGTGAGACAGGCTTGGGTGTGAACATCCACAATTTTCAACTGACATCTCATCAGATGTGGACATGCAGTTATGCGTGTTAGACAACTGAAGACAGCTAATCGAGCATTGCAACAAGCATTTTTTTAGACCATGAGAAATCAGCTTACCTACAAACTCTACCTGGAGCTAATTCATTGCCTGAAAGTAATTACATAATCTTTCAGAAACTTGTGCAATCAAGTAGTCTTCACATAAAAGTAGACTTAATTCAGAATAGAAGTTACAACGGTGATGCAAAAGTGTCATAAAAATGAAAAATGTGTTTTCAATTAATAATTTCAATTTAATTGACTAAAATATTGACTATTCTAGTAGCTTTTTTTGTTGTTAGATTGGGCAGGTTTTTTTTATTTTTTTCAGTTCCCAACTTGACAGGTAACATTGTATACATTGGGATCAGGCTGATATAAACCAAGGCTAATTTTGCATGTTGCTTAAATGAAAGAAACAAATTCTAATCTTCGATATTCTGTGTTATATTATATGATCTAAGAATAATTTCATGACTATGAAATATCTTCTTTTGCAAGGTAGTATATTTACAACCTTAGGACTTAATTTTAGGAGATATCAAACCTCTCAACTCTCGAAGTCACCACCTTGCATTCCTGAGGGCTTCATTTCGAAATATGAAGCCTTAATCAACAGCAGCACACTGAAACGCTTCGCATCAATCCTCATGATGTCGATTGAGAAAGAAGCCCAAAGGAACCTGACATTATACATGACATGACTAATTATTTCCAGAGCGCTACTTAGAAAAAACACAAACACTGCAATTAGATAACAGTCACAGTCAAACGGGGGGGATTTCTGAAGGATCATGTGACAATGAAGAGTAATGATGCTGAAAATTCAGCTTTGACATCACAGGAATAAATGACATTTAAAATGTATTCAAACAGAAAACAGTTATTTTAAATTGTAATAATATTAATAATATAATAATTAGGGTTGGGTACCGAAACCCGGTACCAATATAGCACTGGTACCTATGTAACCGGTATGTACTAGATCCGAATCAGAAAGCAGATTTCGGCGCCTCATTTCGGTGCCATGCCTGAGCGATCGATTGAAATATTTGTCCTCTGGTTCTCCGAAACGGATATAAGAAGCATCATCACTGGCACCGCACGTGAAAAATAATTTCCCGACTGAGAAAATGCACGTGAACTCAAGTCTG
>NW_015641107.1:174164-174425 GCF_001515625.1 Sinocyclocheilus rhinocerous
TATGAAAATACCAGAGATGGCTTGAATAACACAGATAAACTATACTGTCGCAGTCTAGTGTTTATTGTCTTTGTTTTATCATTCAAAATGTTCAAAATGTTTGTTTACTCAGTTACAGCTATAATAGTGATGCCATATTAGGGATTTCCTGGAGGGTCATGAGGGTCATGACTTCTGTGACTAAATATGTGGATTTTCTGTGTGAGGGCACCCTCTGGCGTCCAGTATGAATGAAACAGACATCATGTGTTTATAGTGCTA
>NW_015641107.1:177917-193388 GCF_001515625.1 Sinocyclocheilus rhinocerous
CTAGGGTTGGGTACCGAAACCCGGTACCAATATGGTACCTATGTAACCGGTATGTACTAGATCCGAATCAGAAAGCAGATTTCGGCGCCTCATTTCGGTGCCATGCCTGAGCGATCGATTGAAATATTTGTCCTCTGGTTCTCCGAAACGGATATAAGAAGCATCATCACTGGCACCGCACGTGAAAAATAATTTCCCGACTGAGAAAATGCACGTGAACTCAAGTCTGAAAGCTCTAATAATACAAATCGCGAGTGTCCATGTTGTTTTCACATTCCGACTTAAAGCACAACTCGGGGAAACAAGAGCATTCGAGGAGCGCGTGAATGCAGTAATTACACTTGCTCTGATGGCAGCAGCTTCCGTTAACTAAGATATTAGGGATTTCCTGGAGGGTCATGAGTTCCGCTACTTCTGTGACTAAATATGTGGATTTTCTGTGTGAGGGCACCCTCTGGCGTCCAGTATGAATGAAACAGACATCATGTGTTTATAGTGCTAATGGCCAATCCATAATTTTGGGGGGAATTTTTTTTAATTTATTTATTTACTTTTTAATAAGTATCGATACAGGCACCATTTAGGCACCGGAACCGTTTTAAAAGTATCGATTTGGCACCGGTATCGGGAAAAACCCAAACGATACCCAACCCTAATAATAATATTCATTGTAATAATATAACATCAATGTACTGTATAAGCAAAATGGGAGAAGACCAATATGAGAAAACTACAAATCAAAAGTCAGGATCTCCACACTTGAGTAATTCAATACATAAAGGAACAAGTGAAGCTCGACCCCTCGCAGAAGAACATCCTGTGTTTGTGCTCACACACACACACAAGCACGATTTTGTAAAACAAAATGTTCGACACACCCATACATCTTCCTGTAACTATCAGAAGCACTTAAACTCATGTTATGTGAACATTAACCCCTGAAGGCAGAAGACAACTAATTAACAATAATGGATTAAGCTGTTAAAAAAAATCTTTGAAGCACAGACATGTATATGCATTCGATTATCTGGCATGCATAATTGCAGACACACCTGAGTGTTTCGTCTGCGAGCTCACAGAGCAAGTCAAACCAGCTGTGTTATCTTGAGAATCATTCAGCGATACATGTTCAAGCTTTCTTAATTTATCCTCCTAAAATGTCTCTATATTCATAATATACTAGCTAACATTATGCATAGGTATTGCCAGGCCAGTGCCTGGTGTTTTTTTTCACTGTAACTGGAGCACCTAATGAAGTGGAGTTTCAGAATATATATATATATATAGCAACAAAATGTCCCTGAGAACATTTCATGACACGGTCATGGGACACTGAAACATTGCAGGGGCCTTCTAGCAAACATGTGCATTCCTAGCTATACAAAATCAATATATGCAATGCACTGCACATTCATAAATGCATTCCCCTACTGTCTCTCCAGACACAGCTCTCTGAAGTAGATGGAACATTGTGTCATAAAGGAATGCTGTTTTACATTTTATGAGCTGGATGTGCAAACATGGCAGAGCTGGGTAATAAAACATTCATGGCTTTGAAGAATTACAGTTCATATCGGTGACACTAGACTGATTGGGGGCAATAATTCAGCTAAATCGCAGGGCTGTGACTGGCAAGGACTTTCATGGTCCACAAGAGGGTGTCAATGCTCCATGAGAAGATAAAGCCTGAAACTTATATTCTTTATTAATTAATTATGCAAGTTTCTAAAACGTAGGCATTACACATATTGTTTTACCAATTTGCAGCAATTTGAATGAATTTCGATTAAGTTTCCAGTCACTCATGTTACCTGGATACCAAACTTTGTTGTTATTATTTTAAAAGATGTCAGACATCACGTTCACAAAGCGCAATTTCAAGCAATTTTAAATATTTTACAGATGAAGATACCTATAAAACAAAAGACGAAAATATATATATTTTTTTTTTACTATAGAAATTAACCAGATTTTGTTGATTTGCATGACTTTCCGTGCCTAGAAATCAAATCACACTTTTAAAAATATAATATTTCCATGTTTTCCATGACCGTGGGAACCCTGTATACTCAAGAAAAAAGGTACAAAACTGTCATTGGGGTGGTACCCTTTCAAAAGATAATATTATGTACACTTTAGGCACAAGTATGTCCTAATATAGCATTTAGCAATAAACATAGTACAAAGATGTACCTTTTTCCCAGCTGTGTACCTTTTTTCCCCAAGAGTGTAGCATATTTGAATTCTATACTGAATTATAATTTCTAAAGAAACTGTAAATTCTATTTTACCTGGAACCTTGAGGTCTGAGGAACATGGGGTTTATGTAATGAAGTGTCACCTTTCTACAAAGAAATAAAGACAGAAACAAAGAAAAGTGACTTTTTACAATTTACAACAACCTAAGGGTTCAACATGTTACTAGCCCAAAATGATGGCTACACGGTCTACCTGAGGAATATAACACTACAAGCCTAAAGCAACGCAACCATTCTTGAGAAATTACTCTATTTTTTTTTTTTTCATTTTTCCATTCCAGTAATTTCTCGTTGAATTTTAGATAAGACTTTCGAATATAAAATGTAATTATTCTTTTAGGATGACACTTTGATGTTACTCTGCACTTAGGTTTATCTTCATAGCGCATAAACCTATGGCATTCTTTAAATTCTTTGAACTACTTTCCAATTTTACAATTGGAAAGCGACTCCAGTATCCGGCACAACACTTGAAGAAACTTTACAATCCATGCAAACGCATTAAAACCTAATTTCACTACACTAAATCCGACTACGCCCAACTTCTAATATTAACCTATTGTTTTTTTAATAACTGATCCCGTGTGTACAAAGTACAAAGATCGAACTAATCCTGAAGTGTTTACATTTGTCAACTCTTTAAAGGACCCTCCTTTGATCACTACGACTTGTTTTATATTAGAAGTTAATAGTTTTCTGTGCAGTTCAGATCATGACACAGATCTACTTACGATGCTTGACCAATACGCAGCGTACGCCATGGCGGAGGACGAGTCGTTTGAAGGCTAGAAGTTTGCTAAACTATTCCTTGAGTTCCGTTCGCCAGCTTCTTTCATTCAAGTGAAGCGTGCTGCTGTGTCGTTCTCATAAAGCCACTCCCGTGAGCGAGCGTGGGTACCAGAACACTACCGATAATTGCTGCAAATAAATGATTGGGGCGGTTTATCTTGGTTTCAAGATGTGGTGAAATCGTTTGCATTACGTCGCAATGTGAAAGTTGCTGCTTCATTTGCATTGCGCATTAAAAAAAAAACATGAAGCGCCTTGAAACATAAACAGTCCTTGTCTGTCTACACAAGCATTCCTTTGTAGTGATTGCCCAACACTGTGGTTACGGGGTGTTTCTGTTTCTCTATGCAGGTACTTTAATTGCAAAATTCAGAAAGTTTTATTTTTAGAGGCATGTCTTAACTTTTTTTTTAAATCAGTCTCAAAATATTTGACCAGGCGTAGGCTACTTTATGTTGTAGTACAAACGTGAAAGTCTTTTCAAGTAGCTAATGTTAACAACAGACCTTATTTTGCCCTTAAATTATGTTGTTCTAAAAATCCATAGAAAAGTTCCGATTGAACTTTCAATGGAAATCAAATAAAAATTCTTCCAGGTTTTAAGACTGCGAACTGAACCGCTGTTGGTTCATTATGTGTCGGACGTGTTGAGTTAATTGCGAATAAATTGCTACGGAGCCCCGCACATGAAATGCGGGGGGGGGAAATCGTAGCCACGAATCACACGATTTATTACTAATTAAAACATCGTGGAAAGGAATTTTTAATTTGTTGGCACGATATCCAGTGTTGCCAACTGCTTTCAATTGAAAGTAGCTAAAACTGGTAGCTAAATGTCACTAGATGACATCACAATGGCAAATTCACTGATCTATATAAAGATGAACGTAGATCAGTGGGCAAGATGAGAACTTAGATAAGGTTTGTCCAAGAAGTTGCTATATTTGTCCCTAAACTTTTGAAAAAAGTCTCAAAAGGGGCGGGGAAGTCGCTAAATCTAGCTACAAAGTAGCTAAATTGGCAACACTGACGATATCTTTAATTTTTACCACCCCACCCCAGATCAAAGCGTGCTTCGTATGTTCGTAATTCAGTTTCGGATGATTCACATGTGTTTAGATTCACTAAAAAGAACCTGTTCATAAGAGTCATTCATTCTGAAATCGGACCTTTCACTGGTCACGCTGTAGGCTGTGTTTTGATTCACTAAAAAGAACCTGCTCATAAGAGTCATTCGCTCGTGAATCGTTTTGCGCTGATTGCTGTATGTGTCGTAATGTGGATTCAGTAAGAATGTTTACAGAATCGCGCAAAAAAGTTCTCAAGTACTCAAAGTACAGTTGTTGGTGAATGAACGTTCGAACTGAAAACCATAACAACGGTACAGACCGACAGAACAGGAATCCGTTCAGAATAACCAATCCTGTCTTTTACAGTGTTATACAGAATACAATGCATGTGAAAAAACATACCTCCTTGTTGTTTTTCTTACGACCATGACATCTCTTTCTGTGTGGCATGTCTGAGGAACAAGGTCAGGGACTTTAAAAACACAACACAGCTTTGCTTTCACCAGAGTTGGGCTTGTGACAGTATATGCTCCTCCTGCGAACAGTGAAAAATCAGTCTGTGCATAGGGTTTTTTTTTTTTTTTTTTTTTTTTTTTTAATATTGCAGTGTCAGTATAAATTTGCTTTTGTTTTTTGTTTGTGTGGCTATTGTGTGTGCATGCATGTTCTTTATTGAGACAGCATCTGACTTTCTTGGGACTTACTTTTGACTTTCTTGGACTTACACATCTAGATGTTTTTTTTTATTATTCTTATTTATAATGGATTGCATATGTATTTTCTGCTAAAGCAAACAGGGCCACACCCCCTCAAACACTTCCTTTCTCTTCTCCCTGTCTTAAAGGAAACGTTCATCACACTGTCATATTACTCATTTTCTTTCGTGGAAAACAATGGTGAAATTCTGAAGAATTGTGCTCCATGTGTTTAAAATGTATGGGAACTAAGGCTTTCAAGTCTCAAAAAGGATGCAAACGTTTTCTCTGCCTTCCATGTAATAGCTAGCTCGATTGAGATTGGAATGACATGAGGGTGAGAAATGACAGAAATCGGACTGCTCTCGTCTGTCTTTTACTGGTTATTGTTTTCCTCAGACACACATATACACTAGAAAAAAGACAAACCCAGATATTATCCCCTCCTGTGGGAAACAAGCTCTGTGTTTTTCACCAGAAGCAACAGATATCGCAGGAAATGCTCTTGGAAGATCTCCTGCCAGCATTCTTTAGCTCAAGTTGGAGATTATAAGCCCACACTGTAAAAAATTATTGTGATTTTAACAGTAAAAGACTGTAAAAATGCAACAGTAAAAACCTGTTAATTGGTTAACAGTAAGTTTCCATACTATGTACGGTGAATAAATGTAATTGCATTTAATGTAATTTTACAGTAAAATACTGTTAAAAATACATTTTTTGGAAGTGAAAAAAATACAGTATTTTATTGTGAATTTAAGTTAAGTCTGTAAAACCTAAAATGTTGCTACCATATTTTTTTTACGGTGAAGTTCTGGCAACCCCAGCTGCCGGTATTTTACCGTAAATGTCACAGATTTTTTTTACAGTGCAGATCTGGCTCTGAGCTCAGAGAAAGCTGCTGGTGAGTCACACAAGTGTGACACAATTTTTCTCTTATTCTTCACTTAAAATGATTTCCCATCAGCTCACTTCCTGTGACAAGATGATTTATCCATACTACATTTTAATCTTCTTTGCCTGTAGGCTTATACCCAATATATACTTCAGTTTTTGACTCAGATTGTTACTCAAAGCTGTCTGCCAGTAAACTGTATAGTGACGCTAATTAGATAAACTGAAGATAATGGGAATAAATATCTTGTTAATTATGACTGAAATATTAACAGTTTGTTTTTTAGGGTAATTCATTGACTTAAAACAAAATTCTCATTAGGTTTTTTTCACAAGCAGTCTGCTGCATTTTTGTTCAATATTACCCTCTGTTTTTTATTCTACTTTTGTTATTATTATTATTATTGGTTGCAATACCCCATTATGTTGACCATGTTGTCCACCAGAATATACTTGCTGCAATAACTGTTACTACTGCAAAATCTTATTATTTATTTTTTATTTTTTTTGCAAAATATTTATTTATTTTCAGGGTTGTTACCACAGCTTTATCATAATTGTAATAATAACTAAACTAATATATTTAAAAAATTGCTTGTAAGAATTTACCAATAGATAATTTTGCTCCAGCTGAACCTTTATAAAATAGCTGTTTAATTGTCTGAGAATATGGTTAGAGAAACATCTATAATTGTCTATAATTAAGCACATTCTGTGTTGGTGATTTAAGCCACATAATAAACAACACATTGTCATGAAATTCCAGCAGGTGGCGCGATTTCCATATTTCTCAGTTCGTTTTCTACATTGCAAATTGATGTCATAAAATAGATACTATGAGCATTTACTGTTAGTATTCATTGCATTTGTCAGAAACCAAAATAATAAAAATAATAAATAATAATAAAATTTAAAAAATAACAATTAGAAGTTGTCTCCTTATATATTATGCCTGATTTAAACTATATTTGTTTAACAAAATAGTAAAATAACTGTATTTTTAAAAAATCTTGTTCACTGGACAAATCATTTCTTTAAAGAAATCCATTAAAACCATGTGTCTACTAATTTAATATTGTGTGCATGATGCAGGTTGTGTCATGAAAAAATAATGGCCACTTCTGCCACCTTTTTATTTACAACATCGCTCTATTGGTTTTCATTTCCCAGCAATCTATAGTGTAATCAGTAATGGCAGCCGCCAGGAAGCCAGTGTGACTCATTCTTCACAGAACACTCTGAGGAGAAGTGAAGCCCCATCCACACTAAAACCTGCAATACCGGTAACGTCCAGAGTGGAGCCCTCATGTTTGCAGGATCCTCTAAATGTTTGATAATTACAGGCACCTTGTGACAGTGATAACATTCAACCACACAAAGGCACTAGCGGCCGAGGCTTTGCTGTCCGTTTGGATGAGTGCGTGTCTTTATCTGTGTGGGGATGAAGGTCCTCAGATAAGACAGAAGGGACACAATCATTTAAAGGGGGCCACTGGCTTGTCTCTCTTTAATTCATTCAGTTCTCAAGGCACCACTGTAGTATCTATTGACCTGTAGTTCATGAAATCAACTGTTTGTTTTGTGTCCACGCCCGTGGCTGGGAGTATTGATTTACTAAAACCAATTAGATGAACAAGTCTTTCATTCTGTGGAGTCTTACCAGAAACAATGATATGACTTACATGTTAAATGTCTTCACACCCAATAAAATGCAAATTTGCATTTGTTAGATATATAGACATTTAATACATTTACATAAATTGTAATATTAAAAAAACTATTAGAAGACAAATTAGATAATTAGAAATTAGAAAAGTAGTAAAATACCTAAGACTTAAAATGAAAACTAAAGCTAAACAATAATAATAATAATAATTATAACTTATAATAAAATGAGAAAGGCACATAAAAATTACTGAAACATAAATTAAAATTAAAAACTGGAAATATAAAAACAAATAAATAATTAAAAATATTAATGTATACTATAATAGTGCATACATTATATTAAAATAACACTGAAAATGTTAGAGTATGGAAACCTCAATCTCAATGTTGTTTTTTGTCAAGTCAAAAATATTATTTAACGTCACTGAATCAAACTATATTCATTTATACCAACAAAACTCGTGTTTATGGGTTAAATCAGGTAACAATTGCAGGATACTGCTTTTTACAGTGTATAGGGAGTTGGTATTTTAAGGCAATTATGCAGAAGTGTAATGGACGTTAAATAATTAATGCCATGTTTTAGGGGTTGTATTTAGGGCTCACTGGATGAGGCAGCAGAAACAATGGTTGTCAGGAAGAGCTCAAATGATCTTGCAGTTAAAGGGATAGTTCACCTCCAGTAGCTGGTTCACACTGACTTTCAAAGTATGGAAAAAAAAACACTATGCAAGTCAATGGGGACCAGCAACTAAAGGTGAACTATTCCTTTAAGATTCATCATTGTGGTGTGAGTGAGTCTTTGTATGTAGTTTTATGGGGGTTAAAGGAAAAACAGGAAGAACTCATGAGACTTTACCATCATTTGAATCAGCTTTCCTGATTTTGTTTTGCTGTATTGATGGGGCCTCCATCATTACAGCATTCCACGAATATAATGTTAAAACCTGTTTGTTATTTTCCAAAATAAAAGACCTCAAATGGTCTTTACCTGAATCACAGGTTCCAAAGGTTAAAGGTCTCCAAAGTTTCTTTGTGCTTATAAAAGGAAGGTTTGATTGACTTTCAAGTAAAACACAAACAGCGTTTACTGAAAATGTGTTTGCATTTTGCAAAATAGGTTACTGGAGAGTTTATGTTAAAATTCTTCCCACTATTATTCTGTCATGCTCATAGGAACAATGTCACTTTCCTCTCTCCTTGTTTTGAAAGGTTGAGAGATGTGACGGGCTCACGGATGTCACTGTTCTCGGCTCCAGGAGCAATTAGCCTTTAGGTTAAAGCACCCGTGATGGTTTGAGCTGTAGAGATATCTCAGATGTTCAGCTGACCTTCTGTCAGCACAGCAGATAAGAAGAACCCTCACAAATACTGGGGAAAAGCACTATTTCATTCTCAGAGGAACTGATATATTTTTTCATTACACTCTTAAAAATAAAGTTTTCAAGAGGAGGTTTGTGCAGTGTTTCCGTATAGAACCAATTTTGGTTCCCCAAAGAACTTTTCAATGAACCGTTTTTAAGAAAACCATTTTTTCAGAGTGAAGAACATTTTAAAAATCTAAAAAAAAAGAATAAAATAAAATAAATATAAATAAAAAACGTTTTCCATCCGTTTCCAGAACCCTTTGTGGAATGGAAATTTCTGTAGATGCCAATAATGAACCTTTGCTTTTAATAATGTAGCAGTGCTTGTTTTGACCGTTACAACATTTTTTGCTGTTATTCCAGCATAATGAGCACCACAGTTTAAAGATGGCATGTCAATTAATCAATTCAGTTTCAAAATAAGCAGTTCAGTTCTTAAAAGCATGTTTCAAAGTCTATTTCTTAAATTTTAGTGCACAGCGCATCGTGCAAGGATGTACCTAGCAATGTCTTAGCAACAACCCACTGCATAGCAACATGCTAAAAACTCTCAGAACACCTTAACTACTGCATAGAAATGTTCTAGTACTGTGGCAGCTATTTTTTTTAAATGTTAAAATTTTAACATAAAAATATAGATTTAGTTTGTTTATTTTTTTATTTAGAAAGACTGCTGAATTTTGGACGGCAAAATAACAGTTTTGTGAAATTTTTTTAGATAAAAATATTTAATCAAATGTTAATTTAAAAAATAAACTGCTGAATTATTTTGGACTGCAAAATAACTGTTCTGTGATCTGAAACATAAATTTGTATTTTTTGCCATTAACATCTATCTATCTATCTATCTATCTATCTATCTGTCTGTCTATCTGTCTGTCTGTCTGTCTGTCTCTCTGTCTGTCTGTCTGTCTGTCTGTCTATCTATCTATCTATCTATCTATCTATCTATCTATCTATCTATCTATCTATCTATCTATCTATCTATCTATCTATCTATCTATCTATCTATCTATCTATCTATCTATCTATCTATCTATCTATCTATCTATCTATCTATCTATCTATCTATCTATCTATCTATCTATCTATCTATCTATCTATCTATCTATCTATCTATCTATCTATCTATCTATCTATCTATCTATCTATCTATCTATCTATCTATCTATCTATCTATCTATCTATCTATCTATCTATCTATCTATCTATCTATCTATCTATCTATCTATCTATCTATCTATCTATCTATCTATCTATCTATCTATCTATCTATCTATCTATCTATCTATCTATCTATCTATCTATCTATCTATCTATCTATCTATCTATCTATCTATCTATCTATCTATCTATCTATCTATCTATCTATCTATCTATCTATCTATCTATCTATCTATCTATCTATCTATCTATCTATCTATCTATCTATCTATCTATCTATCTATCTATCTATCTATCTATCTATCTATCTATCTATCTATCTATCTATCTATCTATCTATCTATCTATCTATCTATCTATCTATCTATCTATCTATCTATCTATCTATCTATCTATCTATCTATCTATCTATCTATCTATCTATCTATCTATCTATCTATCTATCTATCTATCTATCTATCTATCTATCTATCTATCTATCTATCTATCTATCTATCTATCTATCTATCTATCTATCTATCTATCTATCTATCTATCTATCTATCTATCTATCTATCTATCTATCTATCTATCTATCTATCTATCTATCTATCTATCTATCTATCTATCTATCTATCTATCTATCTATCTATCTATCTATCTATCTATCTATCTATCTATCTATCTATCTATCTATCTATCTATCTATCTATCTATCTATCTATCTATCTATCTATCTATCTATCTATCTATCTATCTATCTATCTATCTATCTATCTATCTATCTATCTATCTATCTGTCTGTCTGTCTGTCTGTCTGTCTGCCTGCCTGCCTGCCTGCCTGTCTGTCTGTCTGTCTATCTATCTATCTATATACATACATATATACTGTATATGTGTGTGACTGTAATGGACAGTTGTTAAAACTGTGCTCTTTCAACACTGTTTTGTCATTTTGCTCTGCTCTTTTTCGTTGCCTTATTTTCTCTGTCAGTTCCATATGTTCTTTCCATGCAAGCACATGGACATTGCATGTTCCTTTTAATTGGCTCCTTTGGTCACTATTTGCCATAGAAACAAGCAGTTCGACTCAACCTTAGAGAGCCCTGTGAGAGCTGTCGGCTATCTCTTGCTCTGTCTGTATAGAAACTTCCAGGCTACTAAACAGAAACCTGATTACCGGCACAGGCCACACCAGGCTATTACAAATATATCAACAATGGAGGGTATCATGACACACTATTTTTCAGGATATTGACTCACTGTGCCTTCTGACAAAAACATTACTACCCCTATGTACAGACAATAAAGAGTGAAGTCCATACCGGCAAGTGACATGTTGATCATTTGTACCGGGGCTTGTGAATTCAAGCTATTTTATGCAAAGTTAGTATCCAGTGTTGTCATCTTGTGCGATAAATCCGGCCGCTGGTCATTGTTGCATGGTTATATGATCAGATTAATTTCCTCCAATATTTGTGTCACTGATCTGACACTGAGCACTGACAGCAAGATAGAGGAAGAGAGATAGCGAAGGAGAGAAAGGTTTCCATGACAACTACACATCCTTGAGAACTGACACAGTTTGAGGACAAGAGTAGGCGATAAGAAAAGAATGTGTGCGCATGCGAGGAAGAAAGAAAGAGAGCGAAGATTAGTATACCTGGTCTGAGTCAGAACAACATTGACTCAGATGACTGCTGGCAAGAACTGCTATTTTATGAGCCATTTAGTAGTAACATCAATGTATGAACCATTTAAAATAATAATTATTAAATAGGAAACACATTTTTATTTTATTTTTTTGAAAAAATGTGAGTGAGTCTGGCTGTGCAAATGTCATGCTTGGGTGTTTAGGGTTTTATCATATGGTTGTTAGGGTGTTCTACGTGGTTGCTATGTGATTTTTTTGAAAGACCCCCCACCCTCAAGGATATTAGAATATTTTCATCCCTAGATAAAGCTAGGGGGCGCTCTTTCCGTGCAACTCTGTTACTTTTTTGCCCATTTTATAAAAAAAATTGTTGATTCATTGTCGATTCAGTTCGGCAGCCAGGTGACTCTAAGTCCAATTTGCTTTGAAAATGAATAATGTACCTCTCATCACCAGACCAAACTGCAATCATTCATGTCCGTAGGCCTACTACTGTGCGAAGCGACGATTCAGACCGGAAAAAAGAACCGATTCAAAAGAGCTATTCCTGAATCGTGCATTGCTTGTTTTAAAACAACCGATTCGGGAATGAATGGCTCTTTTGAGTCGGTTCTTTTCAGTCAGAGTAATCGTTTCGTACAGTTTGTACTACAGACAAAAAGGCCATTCATTCCGGAATAGTGCATTGCTTGTTCTGGCACCATGTAATGTGAGACTCGGGAATGAATGATTCTTTAGAGTCGGATCTTGTCTTATTATCTTTTAGATAATATTTTGAATTATATTTTACTGTTTACACTTTTATTTTAAAGTTTTATTAATATTGAGCTCCAAAAAAGCCATTCATGCTCCAAAGAGCCATTAATTCCTGTCAACTATTGAGAATCAGAAGTTTTAAAAAGCTTTAAAAACTCCATTTTACCAATCTTTTCAAACCTTTGAGTAGTTTAACTCTGATTTTCCTTACTGTGATGATTAAGACTCATTTCCGTAAAACCTTATCAAAAGATGATTACTAACAGGTCAAGCGGATTGCAAAATCCACTGCTCTTTCATTCTAAATGTCAATTAGTTTTACACTCAATTCATCCACAGTAGTGTACACACTCACATACACTGTTTACACAGCCAACATGGCCTCCGTGACGTCTACTGGCCTGATTCAGTGTCCATTGCTCCATCAGACCCTTCATTTCCTGTTGTCTCACCCCATGGTTTTACCCCACTTTGCTTATTGTTCATACACCATTACATGTTACCACGTCTCTTAATGACAACTCCCAGCTGTTACGGTGACAGGTGAGATGGCAGTAATCAGATGTGAGAGATTATCTCAATTGGCTGATCTGGTTTTTCCACATTTGACGTGTTTGTGTGCATAAAAGTGTTTGTGCATGTACATGTTTGATCAGTGAAGCATTTTTAATGACACAGTACATTACCAGGAAAAAGGAGCACTTTGCATGACTGAGTACTTCCGATGCTAAGAAAATCCTTCAAGCCTTTGGTTTGCGCATGGCAACCCGCCAAAGTTGATACCGTAAAGACAGCTGGTAAATTGGCCAATAGTCTTTTGTGAGATCTTTATTTTTTGGCCAACTCTGCAACCCCTTTTTAAAGAATACAAACATGCATCTCATTCATGAACCTTGCTACTTTTCCTCATCTATTTCCAGGTGCAAAGTCTAACGTGTTCTGCTTAATGCAAACAGGTGTTGCTAGGTGGATGTGGATGATAGGTCTACTCTGAGAAAAACCTGCTGATTTATTTTTTTTAATGCAATGTCTGGCTGTCTGTTAGCATTCTCATTCATCTCAGTGGTAGTTGCTTGGCTGACATATGGCACCATAATAACATGCACCGTCTCAGGCCCTATAGTTTAAAATAAAAAAGAAAAGAAAATATTTATAAATATTTAAATATAAAAATGTAAAAATATAAATATTTATCGATGTGGAAATGCATTTTACAGAAAACTATACATTTAACATTCATATTTACTACAACTAAATTAATGCAAAAATAAAATAATCAAATAAAATATTGCATGTGAACAAGAGAATAAAAGGACGGTAAAGTTCAATTTCCTGTTTGAGAGGCAGCTGCACCTGGGAAGCTCTTATGTGCCAGGTAAACGTTTGTTATTATGAGATGGCATATATTTAAGTTGGAAAACAATATGGAAGGTTTCTATAATTTTTATTAGATATTTTTTATGTATTTATTTTTATATAATATTTCTATCATTTATTCACTAATTTATCATTTATTAAAAAAAAAAAAAAAAAAAAAAAAAATTTGTACAAATAAACTTGAATTTAATTGAATTGAATTCACGGTGTAACAAAAACTTGTATATAGCAGAGGTGAGTTAGGCGTATTAATTCTTGTCTATAAGCGGTAATATTATTGGAATATCGCACTAATTACAATAATTAGCAAAACTTTTATTACTATTCCCTACAGACATTTTTGCTGTCAAGAGGTTGAATTTTTGTGTAATAATATTTTGATTTATAGGTAAGTTTTATTTTTAAAAAAGGTATATTTGTTAAAGTTGCTGCTAATTTTGTTGCATTTGAAAAATTATGTATTTATTTATTTGATATTAATAAACGTTAATAATAATAATAGTAGTAATAATAATAAAAACTCTACAGACCCATTCCAACGTCAAGTCGTCGTTTTACTTATATTCTAGAATTGCGAGTTCGCCATTTGTCTTCTTTTGGTCATTCGTGTGCTTCATGAGACCGCAAAAGGTAGAGCCAACGACACTGTCCTTTTGAATTTACCCAGAAATGCTTCAGTTAGCTACCTGGACTCAGGTAGGTTAACGGAAAACAGTTGAATAAACATTACGTACACGAACTTTGCACTATATGAAGTAAATCACAATGTTCTTTAATAATAACTACCATTTTAAAGTTGGTTTGTCCTGTTTGCTTTTTTTTTCGAATAAACAGCTAAATTCAGCTGGCATCAAGATGCACCTGGACAACACTATTCAGAGATAACAAGAGCAAAAGTGTAGCTCTCGAGTGTCCTGCACATCTTCATAAACCCCATAAAACAAGTGGACCTGTGGCTCATGCACAATCTCACAGAAAACAAAAGACGCTTACATCAAAAGAGACCGGTGTCTGTCTCAGGGTTCTCAAAGCGCACGATTCCAGTCTCTTTGATAAAAGCACTTGTTTTGACACGACACTGCGCCGCGTGTTCATCAAGAGTGGACGCGCTTCGATAGACCGCTCTGTCTGGACCATTGTGACACTGAATAAATCGGTGTGAATATTCAAGAGGACTTATGACCTCCTCATCACGCTCTTCTTGGTATTCATACAGAGGGCCGTATAGCTGGTGGGAATGATTCTGTGGACCATGATATCTAAATCTTCATACAGAATTCACACATTACATCCTTATTTACAACCTAACATTCCAGTAGATATTCTACATATTGTCCATTCTATAATGTTTCATATATCTTAGATTGTTTTAAAATATTTAGTTGTATTTATTTTCATTTTCCTGTTTACAAAAGTTACCCCCCCCCCCCCCATATGTGATTTATGAATATCATATATTTAAAAAGCCTATTTTTTAGCCTGCCCTTTATTAATGGCGTTTTTCAGTCATGTGATTTCTTGTAAGACGTTATTCCACATTATATTGCATTAATGTAATTTAAAATATTATTAAGATTTGGAAATCATTAGTCTGCCAAAGATGGGTGGTCAAGATGGGTGGTCATCCAACATACAGGAAGCAATTTTGTTGTCATGTGACAAGAAAACCTTAAAGATAGGACCCCTATAGTCCCTCACAACAGTCTTTAAGGTCAGTATGTGCTATTAAGAAATATTACATATTTGAACCTTTTTTTTTTTTTTTTTCCGGGGCAAAAAAAAGGCCGCCACTGCTCCGGG
>NW_015641107.1:193411-226698 GCF_001515625.1 Sinocyclocheilus rhinocerous
GCAAAAAAATGGCTGCCCACTGCTCCGGGCCTGTGTGTGTGTTTGTGTGTTTGTTTGTTCACTACTCACTGCTGTGTGTGTGTACTTGGATGGGTTAAATGCACAGCACAAATTCCGAGTATGGGACACCATACTTGGCCACACGTCACTTCACTTCAACTTGTCAACTCGTCAACATGTAAGGTGCCAAAAGTATGTTGTATTAATTTTTTTGCTATTTATTTATTTATTGGCTGGTATAATTGCAATTGAAAAATCTATTAAACATAAATTACATTTCTAAGAACTTAGCTTTATTTTAAACCATATTTTATTTTCCTTTTTATGTATGTATATTTGTGTGTCGTCACATATCTGTCTATAGAGATAGATACATACATGCATACATACATAAAATATATTTACAAACATGTGTTTAGCATGTCAGATTATTTTGTATTGGAATGCATGTGCTTGCTGTTTAATATGGATATAGTTTTTGCATATGCAGCTCGTGTTGTGGAGCTGTCCACTGCTGCGGTGCTGAAACCCCCTCATGACGCAGACAGTTACGTCAACTATTTAACAGCTGTTTCTTTATTTATTTAGTCCAACTTCCAATATCTGTTAGTCTAAGGCTAATGATATATTGATTTGAATAGATGTATATGCAACGACATCGTAAAATCTAAACCAGTTCTAGGAGGGTTTGGCGAACCTTGTATTTACTCTCCCAGATTTCATGTTTTCAACAAAAGCTTCCATTCCTGCTCAAGTGTAAAAATGCTCGTCGGCTATTTATAGAGAAGCATTCCCCTCCTCTTCCATGCGCAATTCACCCCGCCCGGCCCGACTCCCCCGGGACCCGAGCATCCTACCCCAGGTAGAAATTGACGTCAGAGCGGTTCGTAATTTGACGTGTAAACATCCCTTCCTCTTCCACGACTCTCTCATTGGTGACTCTCCATGCGCGTTCAATTACTCGCTCACACTGCATCAGAATTATCAGGAGAATATAGCGTTTACCAAGGAAGCTGAACTGATATTTCTGGTGTTTACATATTCTGAATTTATTTCTTAACTTATTTCTATTTAACTGTTTTGTATCCATCGTGATCATCCGGGTCATTTTTAAGTGGTTGTAATTGATTGGAAATGGAAGAAAGATGTCGTCCAATGTTGCTGTGCAGTGTTCTTGCTCTGTTCTGTGCGCTGGTGTCCTCAGCTGTGGACAGACAGTATCTGAACGAATGGGCGGTGGAGATTCCAGGAGGACTCAACCATGCCCGATCCATCGCCGACGAGCTCGGCTACGATTTAGTCCGACAGGTAAGTCACACCAAACACTGTTTTTTTCCTCCATTTAGGATAAAACACTTGTCTCACACACATCTGGCTCGAGCATCCGTGTTGAATGAAATTGTACGTTCATGTGGTTGTGTAATGCATTTATTCATAGCAACACTGTTGCTTTGCCAGATCATATTTGTTCTCTCGATTAGAAAAAACGTGTTTAATCAGTTGCCGAGAACATTTGCTTTGCCATTAAACAATGAAATGTTTGCTGAGATATGGCTGAATGTGTTTTGCAACTAGGATATGTATTAAAGATACAATCTTTAATGCAATTTCTACATGCTAGTCAGATATGTGTCAGCCTTTATATGAGTAAACATTCACCTGTTGTTGTGTAGTCCTCATAAGAATGTTTTATTTAAATGTAAAAAAATAAAATAAAGGAAACACAACTCTAAGTAAGATGACAGACCTATTAATTCTGTAAAAAAAAAAATTTTGTGAAGTAGCTCCAGGTTGACTAGACCAGACAGATGGGAACTGCGTCATTATGACCAGGCTTAATTTAGCTCCAAATATGAACGTTCTCTTCAGTCAGTTCTCTCTGTCATTTGTGTGCAGATTGGGGTGCTGGAAAACCATTATTTATTCAAGCGGCACATTCACCCTAGCAGGACCAAAAGAAGTGCGGATCATATGACCAAACGTCTGTCAGAAGATGACAGGGTATGACACTTTTCATAACCCCTTTATTCTATATGCAGTATGTAATCATAAAATGTGAATTTATTCAAAACCCCCATATCATTCACATCAAGTAGGTAGGCTTATGTCATGTACTTTCCAGGTTTGATGTTTAAATAACATTTTATTTCTGAAATAATAAATAATTCTTAACATATCTAATGTGATGTTGATGTAGGAGATGGAAAAGTAGTTAGGTAGTTTTGGACATACTGCTAAATGGTTTTGTATGGGCACCTGTGGTTTCTTCTGTAGGTGTCTTGGGCTGAACAGCAGTATGAGAAACGGAGGGCCAAACGTGCCCCGCTGGGGGCCGAATGTAAGGACTGTTCGGTGGACAAACTCTTCGACGACCCCATGTGGAACCAACAGTGGTATCTGGTGAGTCTCGACATCTTAACTTTCCTTTGTCAAAGACAGGATTTGAATTTCTTTGGCTCTGCAACAGGAGGTATTTTTCCCATTCATTTTCTCCATAGACATTTTTTAAAAGTTCTAAACCTTGAACCAACTGAGATGAATAAGCAAAAAAAAAACTTTTGAAATTCAGAAAAATCAAAGACAAAATGCAAGACTATGTACTTTACTGAAAAAAAAATGGTGTGGGATTTACAATTTGCACTCTGAAATTGCTAGTAAATTTCACAAATTATTACAAAGAAACGGCAAGTAACACATTGAATTAAACATGATATTTTGAAGTAGAAAATACAAACTGAAATTGTATTTTCTTGTAAAAAACACTCCAATAATCTTTATTTACAATTTCAAAAAAAAACTTTTTTATATTACACTACACTACACGACTTGAACAGATTTGAAAATACTAGGCATTATACACTTGCCGACTTTGTAAATAGTTACAGAGAAAAACTAGGCATCATACACTAAAAGCTGAGGATCACACACTACCAGACTTTCAAGTCTTTCCAAACACAACAAAGAAACATGTGCCTTGTTGCTGGAGGATGCGTGGCAAATGAAAACAATATTTGTTCTAAAATCAGTTTAAAATACCAAAGGTGTCTGATATCCTCCAATTGGATGGAATCATAGTCTGAAGCTGAAAAATCTGAGTCTGTGTCCATCATATATTACGCAATCTTCTATGAAATCTATCAGTTCAAGTCTGCAGACTGACTCTGACTTTTGGCAACTAGCAACAACTTGTTCAGACTGTAAATCTGGGCCAAAGTCGCGTAGTGCATTCCAGCCTTTAGTCATTCAGTGAAAGTTGAAATCTCACTGATTTGTTTACTTGTATATATTACCTTTGCTTAAAAACCTCAGTGAACTCAATATGTTTGACTTGAAAATTTAACGTGAAATATCTTCCAATGATGACGCCAGTGGACATACAGTATGTGCTCAAATGCGGAACCCATTAATATCAACAACGGCTTTGTTAGGTTTTCCTATAAGTGTTGTAAAAGCCATTGCAACAATCCTCTCTGGGTTAATGCATTACATTTCCTGTCTCAGGCCTTCATTACTGGGTCAGTTGTCCCTCTGGACTTTTCGCACTATGTGCCGTTGAAGCCCATTATTTTGAAGCTTTCAGAGCTCATAGTATGGCTAAACAAAAATGAGATTGTAAAGGAGAACCCTCCTTAATCCCAAACAACAGAAGAGCCAATCACACATTAGTACCAATTTATTGAAACCCAATGGATTGATGGGTTTAAGAATCTGAGAATGGCTTCCGTACAGTCACAGATGGGAAGGATTCAGTTGCCTCTAATATGGATCACAGCTCATGGTTTATATAGTAAGTCACTCTAATCAAATTGAAAACTTCCATTTGAATTTCCGACTGAGGGATTAATTTTTTGGACAAACATTTTATTCTAAAACGCAATTTAACGGTGGTATGAACCCGGCAGTGACCTTTTGTTCTTTTTGCTTCAACAAGTCTGCTGTTTCTAAACCTCTTTATTCGTGTTTGGATTGTGTTAATTGCTCATGAAGTTCCTGCCCGGTTTTATTTTAAACTCCATCTGTGTTGCTGAATTTAGCTTATTAGATGATGTCAGCATCTCCGTTTATTCATATTCAGCTCATTACACTAAAAAGATAAAAGTGAATATTAGCAAAAATGAAATGCATTGCATTTTAGTGAAAAGGAAAGAGGATTTTCAAGACTCAGAACTCAGAGGTTGATAAGTGCTGGAATAAGCTACTTTTTATTCTATTTTGGAATAATCATTTTTAATATAAATCGAGTTTTATAAAGTATATTTTTGTATTTGACTGTAATTAATAGATTTATTTTATGCATCCAATAATGTCATTTGCATTGCATCAAGGGATGCATAGTTTACACCATGGTACTCTGTAATTTTTAATTTTTGCTTAATATCAAAGTTTATAATATTTTGATCTATCTCAGAGTTGGTTGGTAACTCTTTACTGCAACATTTTTTTTTAAATGAACAGAAAAATTACTTCATCTAAGGCTGCTGAAAAGTGGGCGGTCGCTGTTGCGCTCTATTGGTCAATGTGAGTGATGAGGCAGTGAAGGCAGGTGGTTAAAAAGGGAAAGAAAGAATGACATTCAACCTTGTTTGATGAAAGGGTAGATAGAAAAGAAGGATATGGATTTATGGAGGAGAAAGACGGCTCGGTGAATGGATTACATTTCACCAGAGAGGACTGCTGATAATTCAATTAAAGAGATGACTCATATGCTTCTTGTCTCTCTGTATGGAGAACGCTGTGTGGTTTTATTCATATTTTATCTGTATGGTTCTGGGTACATTGAACATTTTTAGATGCATCACTGTGTATGACTGCTTCTCCTTAGAGGCAGCGATCATGTTAGAGAGTTTATGCACCTGCCGATATCTGAGACGCCCAGTAAAACTTCTTGACTCACTTAGAGGTGCTATGAAGGTGGTAGATCAGTGACGTGGACATCAGCTGTTATGCTGAGGGTATGCTGGTCATGATTGTGCTATGTGGCAGAGCCGTCATGTGCGGTGGGTCGTCTCTTTTACTCCCCCTCCCCCTCCGGTCCTTCTAGAGTCAGACCTCAGCTATGAGTCATGCTTCATGGTAATGTTACTGCAGCTTCTATGCTTAATTCGTGAGCAGATCACAGATCTCTTTCTTTTTTTTTGTCCTTTTTCCTACCACGTTTATGCCTCAAGCAGCTTTGTTGCATTGCTAAATACACCATATACAATCACATACGCTCTAGTGGTGTTTTGCTTGTAAACAACTTCTTGAATAATGCAAACGAACCAGTTTCATTATTTTACGTGCACTGATTTCTAAATCCTTTGTGAAGTACTTTTAATAGCTTTTTTCCAGACTTCAAAGACTAATTGTAGCATGGAAAAATAGTCCAGGCTTTATGGGATGAGTGTATACGCACCTTCTCTGATTGAGTAGGTGTTTTAAGTCTGCACAAACTAAACTAGATATCTGCATTGTGAACAAACAGAAATAATGGGGCTTTGTGGGGTTGTTTGTGGATGAATGAGACATGATTGAAGCTCAAAGTTACAGTAACTTATGTAGGCTATTATTGTTTTATCTTTTCTTTCTAACGAACCAGAAGTTATGAAAGCCCATTTACATGAAAATGCTTGAATAAATCATAATTTTGTGGAATGTATGAGCTATAAAGGTATAATTATAACATTAAAAAATCATAATTTCATAATGTTCTCACCATTTGGACTTATATGTCTTAATTTTGACATGATATTTCAAGATTTGTTGTGTGATAATACTGACTTTTTATGTCATAATTTGGACTTCTCATAATTTCAACTCATAATTTCATCATAATTATGTTTTTATTTCATAATTTCATTTTATCTCATACTTCTGAAATTCTGAACATTTCGTAATAATGAATAATCATAATCTCATAAGTATGACTTTTATGTGATCATGACTTTTTATGTTACAAATAATGCATTGGTAAATATTTTTTTCTGATGCTTTATGTCATAATTTCTGAACATTGCATAATTTTGACTTTATTTCATAAGTATGTCATTCATGTCATAATTTTGACTTTTTATGTCATAAATCATGCATTGGTGATTTTTTTTTTCATGCGGCAGAATTGGACTACCATACGAAGTTGAACAAATTTAGGACAAAATATAAATCTGCTTTGTCAGTGGTGCTTAAATACTCTCTTTTTAGATATATAGACATTTTTAGAGCAGTAAGAATTTAACAAATCTACATGAATGATTCAATGACTCACTCATAATACTCAAAAAGACACTTGCTTGTGACCACTTCATATACAGCAAGAGTCACTGGATAAATCACTGAACTAATCTGAATGAGTCATTTGGTTGAACACAATCAAAAGATTCACTTCACTCAAATAAATCAAAATCCTAGTTATCCATTAAAAATAGTTTCGCTAATTGGATGGAAAGGCCTTGGCTTACATTTCACACAACTCAGGTTAGCTGCATTTTATATACTAGCCACTCAACAGTGTATTTCCCATCACTGCACAGCAGTTCTCTGATATTTAATTATCGGTCAATAAGAAGAAATCCCCTCACGGTGTAGTATGGACTGAAAATAGTCTCCACAAAACAAAAAGGTCAGCATGGGCGATTACATCGCCGGCTTTCATTTTCAAGCAAACAGCTCTTGTTGGAAGGGTCAGTGGTTGTGTCATACTTTTGTCTTCATGAAGAGATTGAGAGTACCTGAGAGTGTTGAGAGGTACTCATGAATATGACTCTGAATTACTCACATATTCACTTAAACTGTCTTTCTTCATCCTCCCCTTCAAGCAAGACACCCGGATGTCATCCTCCCTCCCCAAACTGGACCTGCACGTGATCCCGGTCTGGAAGAAGGGCATTACGGGCAAAGGAGTGGTCATCACCGTGCTGGATGACGGTCTGGAGTGGAACCACACCGACATTTACCCTAACTATGTAAGTGTGTCATCATTGGCAGCGCCTACTCGACCACCATCAGTAAAACTCTGCGCTTTTGTTTCCATGCCAACGCCGGCCCCTCAACTGTGCAGAGGATTATCCATAGTGACACCTACCACAACTAGAGCAAAGCCATTTGATGAGGACCTCCGGTATAGGAGATCACAAACAAACAATCCCACTCGCTCATTCAAAGCTATTAAAAAATTCACTCTGAATGTGTGTCATTTACATAAAACTGTAGTGTGAGCCTAGCATCTTTTTTTTGCAATAGAGATGACTCATAAATCACAGAATAACATCAAACATCTGTCTCCTATTAGCATTTGAGTACACTGTAGCATCAGCCATCGCTCTGCTGTTGGCTTGTTTACAAACAGCAGTCTTACAAAAAAGAAAGCCTTAAATCGAGTGGAGACCCGTATGTGTCTGATGCTGGCAACTATGTTGCAATGGCCGCTCAATACAGACTCACATGTGTGGGAAAACACACAAATAAACTCCGAAAATTAGTTAATAATAATAAAAAAATTTTTTTTGTATAAACTTAACATAAAAGTGTTTAACAGGTCACTTTATTTCTAAAAAAAAAACAAAAAAAACACATATATATAAAAAAATTAAAAACAAAATAAAATAAAGCAACAGTCACAATCAACACAGTAATTGTAAAAGATAAAAAAAACATTTGGAGTCTAATACATACAGCTTTCTGCATCATGCTTTCCATTTATTTATTGTTTGTAAAAGAGTATGCATTATAAAACTGTAAACCAGTGTTATTGAGATACTATTATAGTTTTATTATAGATGTAATATTTTGCATTAGTTTTTGTTTTTGTATTTTCTGTTTTCATTTTAACTGTAGTTAAAGGTTGAGTTACTCTGTGATGTGCATTTGTCATGTTTATTAGTTATTGTTTTTTTAATGTCTATACAGTTTTTATTCATTTTTATTTTAGTTTTAGTTATTTTAGTACAAGTTAAACTAAATGAAAATGAGAAATGTTGTTTCGACAACCAGCTAAAATAACAAAAAGTTTACGTTTTTTATATCTTATTTCATGAGTGTGAACAGATTAGAGTATAATAAAGTTGTCAGTTACGGTAATTCTGATTCAATGTAAACACAGCATAATTCACTGTCTAGTTATCTCTGGAAATAATACATTACATTTTTATCCAATTTTGTGTAAAAATGCTTTAACTCTTTGCAATTCAGTCTAATTAGAAACAGTAAGAGTAGTACACTACTGTATTTCAAATATAACCGTAATTCTCCCTTCCTATAAAACGTCATCTGATTGCAACATACTGATACTAATGTTATTTATTCTGGGTATGCCAGAAATATTTCCACAATCATTTGAATCCTCATTTATTCTTTCACCTGTCCTCAATGTAGGATCCTGCTGCTAGCTATGATTTTAACGACAACGATCCCGATCCCTTTCCCAGATATGACTCCACCAATGAAAACAAGTGAGTGAATGAATCTCTATACTCTTTTATTTCTCCAGGTGAATGGACAAAAAATCTCAAGACTGTTGATCCACACTTGAAAAACACAAGGACAGATTTTCCAAAGCCTTTAGCCTTTCAATTAGGTTAAGTACCACATACAGTGATAAGGAAACTGATGACTGACTGGAGAATGTTACAAGCCTCGGACTGGCATAGTTCTTTTCTGCCCTCTTTAAAGAGACTAGCAGATTTATTTAACATCATACTAAATCGGTTTAGAGAGAATTAGACCAGACTGCCGTTGCTTTCCATCTTTAAGCTGCTATGAAAGGAGAGCTGACAGTGTCAATAGGTCTGATCTGAGAAGGTCTGTTCTTCATCAGGGAACGAGTGTAATCCATTCCAATGGTACGCACATCACTCGTGCTGTCTTACATACGAGGATCAGAACCCATCCACATCTATGTGGCCCACAAATAGAAGTCATGAAATAACATGAAATAACAATTCGAAGTTTGAACATACGTAAAAAACAATTGTAATTTTTTTATCAAAAATGTAATTCGTGTGTATATATATATATATATATATATATATATATATATACACTGTATATATATTGTGCTTTATGTACACACGCAGATTTACATCTTTGGCAGTTGCATTGATGTTTTTCAGTGTCTTACGCTAGTAGTGCCTCTAGTAACATTTGTATACAGGTAAGGGAGCATATGTAATAGCATTAGTTTCTAGTTGCCTTATTTAATAATTAAATCAACACATTAAAACAGTTCTGGTAAAAATATAGCTATGCAACAGAAAAATAAGTGGTCATGAAAATAGAAGCACTCATTATTCTTTCTCCATGTGGTTGTATGTCTCTCAGGCTGTGCCAGTGAATGACTCATACTGTGCCAGCTATAGTGCTTTTGTACACGCGCACACACACATACACAAACAAACACTCATAATTATGCGCACACACTTATCCTCTCGCCCGCCCATGTCAGCGTATTCTTTTGTCAGCTGTTTTCAAGGTGGTTTGCTATGAGTGTTTGTATGGTGTTGAATGCATCAACAGCTCATTGGTGCTTCAGATGATGGTTATTACAAAGGAGGGAAATAAATAATCACTAACAGTTTTCAAAAATCAAGCACATTTTTAATAATTTTTTAGCAAATTACTCCCTGCAAAATGTAATGTCATCCAACAGTTATCCATTGTTAGTCTAATCTTTGACATCAGTCACTGAGTACAAATTTCCTCTGTAATTTTTACAAATATTTGTGGTGATTGATTGCTAAGACTAGCATCATAATTACGATTACTTACACTCAGGATAAGGGATATAAACAAAACCACCAACCCAAAGAGTCTGACATGATGTCTCAAATCATTTGGCTTCTTAAGTAGAGATGTTGCTTTATTTTATAAGAGATACTTATGAGTTTTACTTGGCAGACAATTAAATGGAGTAAAAAGCCCACAAGCTATATTCTGTTCTACATCTTTTAAACTGGACCAATAAGCTACCTAGCAACCACCCAAATCACCCCAGCAACCAGCAGGAACACACTAACAACCATCTAGCAATGACCCAGAACACCAAAGCAACCACCTATTAAACACCCAGAACATACTAGCCACCATCTAGCAACCACCCAGTCCCCATAGAAACCATATAGCAACCACTTAGAACACCCTAGAAACCACTCAGAACACCCTAGCCATAGATAGATAGATATTCACTGATGCCTCATTAGCGGCTGTTTCTATGGGCCGCTACATGTAAGCTGTCTGCCATATTGGAACTGGCTCCGGAGCTGGTCTGTGAATACTCGACAGCAAGTATATATGTGATAGACTTAAGTATGATTTGCTAAACTAACACAATACAACAAGAAGAAGGTGTTAGCTATCATGACAAAAAAAAAGTTGAGTTAATTCATATAAAAGCAAACCAACACTGTGAAAGGTTATCATATTTCTTCAGTTTTTACAATCAGAGGCTGCACAATGTTGTGGCATCTTCAAAAACTCATTGATTTTTATTGTAAGTGATGACACGTTGACCATTCCAAGATGGTGGACACGTCAATGTGCCTGGAGCAGGCGATTGTGGAATCTATGTATATATATATCTATGACCCAAGCAGCCACCCAGAACACACTAGCAACAATCAAATTTAGATATAATGAATTTTGAATATGCCAACTTTATTAAATTTGACTGGAGCTGAATTATAGCCCTATTCTCCGCTGTATGTCCTCAGGCATGGTACCAGATGTGCTGGAGAGATTGCCATGCAAGCAGACAACAAGAAATGTGGTGTTGGAGTGGCCTACAACTCAAAAGTGGGAGGTGTGTGTTGTCAAGCTGTGTTTGTTCACTTTTTGTATCTTAAATGCTTGTTTTACTGGTTAGAATGATTATATAACAGCATTGAGCCATACAACCAGTCATGCACGTACACAATCTGTCCATGTCCACTTCAACATATAAAGCTTTAGTGAGTCATAACATCATACAGCACCACAGATTATGGGATGCATTTAATCGCCAGCATTCAAACACTTGAAAGTTGTTTTGACATTTCAGCAAATGTCATCTTTTGTGTTTCTCATCTGCAGGGATAAGAATGCTGGATGGAATCGTGACAGATGCCATTGAAGCCAGTTCTATTGGCTTTAACCCTGATCACGTCGACATCTACAGTGCTAGCTGGGGCCCTAATGATGATGGAAAGACCGTGGAGGGACCCGGGCGTCTGGCCCAGAAAGCTTTTGAGTACGGTATCCAGAAGGTGAGAAGTGTGGGAATCGGTTCTGCCGGTCCAAATCGAAAACTAGATCGAAACCACCTAGCAACCATCCAGAATAGGCTAGTAACCACCCAAAACACACTAGAAACTATCCAAAACACTGTAGAAACCACCCAGAACACCCTAGCAACCACCCAGAACACACTAGCAACCACAACACCCTAGCAACTACCCAGAACACACTAGCAACCAGAACAGCCTAGCAACCACCCAGAACACACTAGCAACCACCACATTAGCAACCAGAACATCCTAGCAACCACCCAGAACACACTACCAACCACCACACTTGCAATCATCCAGAACACCCTAACAACCACCTAGAACACACTAGCAAGTAGCAACCATTTAGCAACCACCCAGAACATTCTAGCAACCACCTAACAACCATCCAGAGCACCCAAGCAACCACCCAGAACACACTAGTAGCAACCAACCAGAAAAACATGCAAACCATCCAGCACACACTAGCAACCATTCAGAACATGCTAACAACCACCCAAGACACACTAGCAACCATTTAGCAACAACCCATATCCAGAACAAGAACACCCTAGCCACCACCCAGAACACACTAGCAACCACCTAACAACCATCCCGAGCACCATAGTAACTACCCAGAACACACTAGCAACCACTTAGCAACCACCCCAGAACACCCTAGCAACTACCCAGAACACATTAGCAACCATTTAGTGACCATCACACTAGCAACCATCAAGAAACCCCTAGCAACCATCCAGAACACCCAAGCAACCATCCAGAACACCCTAACAACAACCACCCAGAACACACTAGCAACCATCCAGAACACCCACCCAGGTAATGTATTGTACTTATGACATGTAACTTTTAACCCAAACCCATTATAATCAAATAATCTCTAAATAATTGTTTTTACTCTAGGGTCGTGGTGGGAAGGGCTCCATTTTCGTCTGGGCATCCGGTAACGGTGGTCGTCAGGGCGACAACTGTGATTGTGATGGATACACAGACAGTCTCTACACCATCTCCATCAGCAGCGCGTCCCAGCAGGGTTTGTCTCCCTGGTACGCTGAGAAATGCTCCTCTACGCTGGCCACAGCCTACAGCAGCGGAGACTACACCGACCAGAGGATAGTGAGTCTCCTTTGCTTCAATTATACATTTTCTTGCTGTTACGGTCTCAATTATTATATTGCTTTTGGTTTCCTTTGTGTCGAATGACTGAATGTCTCCTTGAAGATCAATAAAACAGATTGTCTGGTGGTTTCGAGTTCTTTCGGTTGGTGTGTTTGTTTGTTGTCTGTTGGGTTTTGATGTGTTGACATTTAATTGTTTATCTTATTGTCTTGCAGACTAGTGCAGATTTGCACAATGAATGCACAGAGACACACACTGGCACGTCTGCATCTGCCCCGTTGGCTGCTGGGATATTTGCTCTGGCTTTGGAGCAAAAGTATGTCAAACAATTTGTATGTTATATTTTTTGTAGGATTGCACTGGTTTTACATCAGTTCTTACGAGAAGTGATTTACATTTGAATAAAAATGTGAATGTATTTTCTTGCTCTCCACCCTAGTCCTGATCTGACCTGGCGAGACCTTCAGCACTTGGTGGTTTGGACGTCTGAGTTTGATCCCCTGGCTAATAACCCAGGTTGGAAAAGGAATGGAGCTGGATTGATGGTCAACAGTCGGTTTGGGTTTGGCCTCCTGAACGCCAAAGCCCTAGTAGACCTGGCCGATCCCAAAGTCTGGAAGCATGTTCCGGAGAAGAAACAGTGTATTGTCAGAGATGAGACATTCCAACCAAGGTAGAGGTTTGCTTTCTGATATTAGTATAAAAGCACAAGTTTGGCTCAGCTGGAAGAAGGGCACCTGAACAGATGTTTCATTTCCCTGCATCTAAAATTCCTAGTAATGCAAATGACGACACAGATTGTAATGTTGTTTATAGCATGCCATGCAATCACGCACAGCAGAAACTGACAGTTTTTTTTTTTTTTTGGTATTTGCTGTACCTTGTCTAAAGCATTGAGTGAGTGGGGCACTCATTAGGCTGTCAGCTTCGTCTGTCCATCCATCCATGAGCACTTGTTTTAGCATTTAGTGTGCATTATCACCATGGCACTTGCTTGATGCCAAATCTGTGCCTTTCAATGTAATCTGCAGGGATTACAGTTCATATCGCTCATGAGTTTCTGTCTAGGGAACAGTGGACAGAAAAATTCCTTCATTAATGTTCAAATGTCAAATTAATGTTTGTGTTTTAAAATTCATTATTTGATAAGACTGCCTAAATTTAGACATTTTTACACAAAAATGAAGTTACAGTAATAATATTTTTTTAATGCTCACAAATGCTGAATTTATTTGATCAAAAATACAGTAAAATAATATTTTGAAATATTATTACAATTTAAAATACTTTTTTATATATATACTTAGATATGTCTTAAAATGTAATTTATTCCTGTGACAGCAAAGCTGAATTTTCAGCATCATTACTCCAGTCTTCAGTGTCACATGATCCTTCAGAAATCATTCCAATATGCTGATTTGGTGCTCAAGAAACATTTCTTAATTTTATCAATGTTGAAAACAGCAGCTGCTTAATATTTTTGTGGAAACTGTGATACAATTTTTCAGGATTCTTTGATGGATAGAAAGTTCAAAAGCATTCATTTGAACTTTACGGTCATGTTGGATTTACAAACTTAAAAAATACCCTTTTTGGTTTGCAGACCATTGAAGGCTGCAGGTGAGCTATCCACTGAGATCCCCACTAAGGCCTGCGCAGGACAGGCGAATTCTATTGTATCTTTGGAGCATGTGCAGGTGGAGGTCAGCATTGAGTACACACGGAGAGGAGACCTACACATCACACTAACATCTCCATCAGGTGAGATAAAACACACTTAAACACGCTACCATGTGCATGTTTGGGAACACTGATTTTTAGGTTTGGCCCATTAGGTACCACCACAGTCCTGCTGGCAGAGAGAGAGAGGGACACGTCAGCCAAAGGTTTCCGAAACTGGGCCTTCATGTCCGTGCACACCTGGGGAGAAAACCCCACTGGCACTTGGACCCTGAAGATTACAGACACGGTATATACCAGCATCTCTGCAAGCAAATATTAAATGCACATGAACTGCCCGCTTATCACAATCCATCTCTTTTGCTCACAGTCTGGACGGATGGAGAATGAGGGTCAGATTATCAGCTGGAAGTTGATTTTGCACGGGACGTCTGAGAACCCAGAGCACATGAAGAAGGCGAGGGTTTACACGCCCTACAATGCCGTACAAAACGATCGCAGAGGAGTGGAACCGATGGAAGACATGATCAAGGTCAGAACAGAAGCCAAACTTTAGAAGAGTCCAGTGTGCAAATTATACAGTGACTATGTGATATGTCTTCTCATAATTTTAGTCCATGGTCTGTTGACCTTTAACTTGTGCAACCAAATTTGTTATAGCCTATAGATAATTAAATAAATATATTTTTTTTTCCATTTTATTCAAATCAATAATATATTTTACATTTATTATATTTATTATATGTAAATATATAATATGAGAATGCATATGTATAATAAATAATAAATACAAAAATGTAGAAAATATATAAAAAAGATATATAAAGATAAATATAATAACATTTAATAAAAATAGTCATTCTAAATGGAATAACATATAATAAAAGCATATAAATAATACAAAATTAAATATGTATAAGAAATAAATGTTTATAAAATGATATATATATATAATTTATAATTATTGTATAATAAGTATTCTAATTATATATATGTAAAAAAAAATTATTTTGTGTTCTAGAGTTAACTATAGGGGAACTAACGTATTTCAAATCAGGAATATTTTTTAAACAGTAATTGTGTCATTAAATAAATTACATTACATAAATATTAAAAAAATAGACAAATGCATTTTCAGGTTGATCCAACTAATGCACATATGTGTTCTAAAAAAAACAAACAAAGAGGTAATTGACTTTTTTAACTGTAAGGAAAGACTACAGCCGCTATATTGAGCATTATAATTCATACAATCATCAATGTCCCGGAGTTTAGACTTGCTAGTGCTTGATTTTGCTTACAATAAACCAAAGAAACTCAAAGAAGTGAAATTAGTTTTGAGAAAAGCACTTGAGCACAGATGACATTTGATATTTTCAAGCAAACTGTTTTACATCTGATGGACCTGTTGGAAACACATTGTATGCAATTCCTCCAGTCTTATCTCTGCAATTTCCTGTCTCTCTGATCAGCAGGAAGCTCCGACTCCAGCTTACAAACTTGAAGTTTCAAGTCCAGTGGTCCCAGACTCACTCCCGTCTGCTGCTTCCATCAGTGTCCCTGAAGAAAATCCAAAAGCTCCAGGCTCCTCCCCTGCCAATCTGGCCCTGCTGCGTCTCCTCCAGTCAGCCTTCAACAGGCAAACCCCAGTGGTTCCTCCGCATGCTCTGGCGGTTCCTCCCAAGACCTTTCAGCCCGAGAAGATCCCCCCGCAGAAGCTGTACCAGGCCCTCGACCAGCTAAACCGCTACAGGGGCTCCAGGAACGGCCTGTTCAGTGACTACAGCGACAACTTCTACAGAGCCCAACCGTACAGGCACAGAGACGACCGACTGCTGCAGGCGCTGTTTGACATACTTGGAGACGACCAGCAGTGAGACGGGAAGAGTAGGTAAAAGAAGCTGGATGCCCTGCTGAAAAGTCTAGCTTATGGTTCCCATGCTGCTCTAGCAACATGCTGTCCACCAGCAAAACCTGGATTGTGAAGCTTTTGGTAGTGGAGCAGCATGTTAAACTGGTCTTGGTGGTTAAACTGAGTGAGTTATGCACTGCAACATCTAAAACTATAGCTGCTATGCTAGTCTTTTCAGCAGCGCGAAGGGGCAAGAAAGGAAGTAAGCTGGTACACAGAGGAACTTGAAATAAGATGCGTTTTGTTCTCTTCCAGACAAGCTTGTTTTTATCTGCACATGTAGTTATCAACTATAAGAATTCTACGGCCTGTGTCTGTCAGTGTGAGTGTTTGTATATCTGTGGTGAACAGCCAGCTGTATTTATCTCTCAGTTTTGAACCAGGTTGCTAAGATATAAAACCAATGACAGGACAAATTATGGCGTCTCGTGCCCTTTGCCCGCTTGATGATTTTTCTCATGTTTCCGTCACTGCCACCAACCTTTGCATGCTATAAAACGTTTACATTAGGATGTTATGAAAATATTGTACTATAAAGACCGTGATTGTAAATTGTAACGAAAGTCTCAGTAAATTGTAAAACTAAAGTCTTCACAGAATCATCTTAAAGGGATAGTTCACCGAAAAAGTAAAAATGTCATTTATTCACCCTCATGTCTTTCCAAACATGTACAAAAAAAAATTCTCTGCTGAACACAAAAGAAGATATTTTGAAAAATGTTGGTAACCAAACTGGTAACCCACTGACTTCCATAGTATTTTTGTTGATATTATGGGAGTCAATGGGACCCAAAACAATTTCAAAATATATTCTTTTGTGTTCCAAAAAAGAGGAAAGAAAGTCATACATGTTTGAAATCACATGAAAGTAAGTAAATTCATTTTTATTTTTGAGTAGACTAAGTTGACATGAAATCAAATCTGACCCGATTTACTTTCTCAATGCACGTTCTTGGTGTCACTGAGCACGATTTGCACGCCATTCCAAATAAATAATTTTTTGTCTTAATATTTTAACAAAATTTAATTTGCTCTCCGCCTCTGAAACGACTTGCCTTTTTGACTGATGTCAAAAATTTATTTTAATTTTCAGTGGTTTGTAACACACTTTTCACAATTCAAATAAATTCTTAAAATAGTATGTTATTCTAGAACAGGGTTTCCTAATCGGCGTTTGTGGACCCCATTTATTAAAAAAAATTTCTTTTATTTCAGCTGGCAACATTTCTAATTTTTATTTAGTTTAAATTGAAGTACTAAAATAACTAAAACAACCTAAACTAAAACTAATAAATAAAAATGAATAAAAACGATATATTCATACAAAAACAAAATTAATAAAAATGACAAACACAACAAAATTACTAAAACTTTCAAATTAAAGTAAAAACTGAACATATAAAAATAAAATATTATATGCAAAACCTATAATAATATATCAATGATACTAAAACACTGTTTTGCTCACAATACATTTTTAAATAGAATAATTCCTAATTTAGTTTTTGTTTATTTCAAAAAATAGTCCAAAAATATCAGCAAATTGTTAAAAATAATGAATATGATCAGTTACATATAGAAAAATGAGTCATTAAATGTATATCTAGTATACTTAAAAAATATTAAAAGTCTTGAACATTACTTAAAATCTCAGGTAATTCCAGAAAACAATTTAGGTGGTTTAACTGACATAAAAACCCTGGGAAACCCTGTTTATAGACTAAAGAACATCAGTAACACCTGGTTCTACAACTGAGTGCTTATAGATCACTGTATAACGTTTAGGATGACAGTGTTTAGAGAACTATCTTTCAGTAAACTGTAGAATACCGAGGACATATACCTGTGGGACACCTTAAAGCCTACATCTCTCTGCCCTTTTTTTTGCACAGCTTTTACCATGGACCTCTCCCCTGCTCTCTCTAGAAACACGTGCTTTCGAAATAATCTCTAAATAGTTATATAGAAATAATTATGATTTTAGAACATCCCAGGAAACTCAGTATATGTATCAACCGATTTTATATTCAAAAATTCATAAAACAAAGATAAAGTTTTATTTTTCTAAGAGTTCATAGTAATTTATGAGAGTAAAGAGAAATACTATCTATATAGAACCCTAATATATTATATTGCCATTTACCTCATAAGCCTAAATTGCTGTTCTGTCTCTTATGAATATGTGTTGTTGTACCTTTAACCTGAATGTCTCTGGACGTATTTCCAATAAACTCTTATCCAGCTGTTGTGATGATGCTCTGAAAGGGATTGTCTGTGTTTTGAATTTGTAAAACAGGCTTGAATGTTCCTGCTCTATTCTATTTATAGGTTAAGTTAACTATGTTAAGTTAACTAAGTTTGAGTGCAAAACGTAAATTGGAAACCACAGCTATGTTTGTATTTTTTAAATATATAATCTGAAATTGCTGGAAATACCAGTTTGTAAAAAGAAAGGACTTAATAAATGTTTGTCATGGTTCAGCACATACTTTATTATTTATTTATTTATTTATTTATTTTTTAGAGAAGTCTTTGTGTTTATTAATTATTAATTGTACAGTATATTTAAATACTGTTTTACGTGACACACAACCTGTAATTCTTCAGTGTGCTCAGTGTTTATTCCAATTTACACCTCTGTCTAAAGTTGTTTACAAAATGCATAGTTTAATGTCTTTTTTCTTAATAAACTAAACAGTAACATTACAAGCAAACAGGTTTTCGCATATTGAAACTATATTGAATACAAAGTGAATTCCTAATTTCCTGTTTATTTAATCAATAATGCAAACATTTCTGGCTTGTGAGAGTTTTGTGTAACAGCTATTCCTCATGCATGTCCAAACATTACCTCAATAAACTGTAAACTGGCTAATATATTTTTGTTGAAGGACATGTAATAACCCATTTGCTTGAAATCAAGTCAATTATGACAGAAATCAGAGAACAAGTCACAGTCTGAACTGCTTTTGTGGTAATTAACAGAGATTAAAATGTCAAATCAATCAAGTGAGCACTTAGGCGAACAAGCCTTTGTATTTGTTTTCTGATTTGTGTGCTGATTCTGTGAAAATTTGGTTAGGTTTTCATTTAATATTCTCACTGCCTGTTTTACTAAAGACTGACATGTTTGGTAATGTATGTCATAGAGACATAGCGACATCTTGTGATGCAAAATGCACACTTAAAACAGCAGAGTTCAGGGCATGAAACGCATTTAACCCATCTGGTGTTGCTGGTTAGCATAGCCACATTTGCCCCTGCTGGTAGATGTTGTAATTACACCATCTGGCTGCAAAAAGCATCTTTGCCTATTGACAGTAATTTAAAGCAGCCATGTATTCTGACAGAATATTTTTTGCAAGCAATAGATAAATCGTAAATATTTCATTATATTATAGTAGATGATTTACCAGTGACGATTTGTTTTGGATGGGTAAAATAAATGTAAATATGTATATAGATTTGTATATAGATAAATAGATATATTTATACATAATACAATATTTATATATAATATAAATTATTTTATAAATATGTATATATACATTTTTATATTTATTTTAAAAAATCATCTTTCCATATTGACAGCCATTTAGCAGCCATGTATTCTGAATGACAGAAATTTTTTTTTGCAAGCAATATATAAATAAATACAAATATTTCATTATATTATAGTAGATGATTTGCCAGTGATGATTAGTTTTCAGAGGGTAAAATAGATTTGCACACACACACACACACACACACACACGCACACATATTATGAAGCACCAAACAGGAAATAATTATATAAAGTCTGAATATACAAAAATGTAAATTGTGAATATATAGAAGTAAAACAGAATATATAGTTGTAAGTCTGAATGCAAAGAGATTAATGAAATTCTATATTACATTACATTAACATATTCTACTTTTTAAGATTCTGTTAAGAAACAGGTTACAATCACACTCTCTGTTCATTTCTCTCATTTTCTTTTGCTCTTCGCTGGAATCAACTGTCCTCCTGGAGTTTATTCTGCCCGGATTCTGGCTGCTTTGGACGAGAGCCATAGAAACAGATTCCACCGGTCAGATGATGAGAAAGAAGCAGAATACATGTGTGAGAGAACCAGCAGAGAGGACAGAGAATAAAGAACAGGAAAGGTAGAGTTAAGAGTGGGAAAATGAAAAGAAAGCATTATATTAAAACTGATGGAACAGGTGTAAATAGAAAAGACTTGGTAGGGATGAGAGATAAAAAGGTTGAAATGAACAAGGGAGGTCAGAGAAATTTCTCTCTCTCTCGCTCTCTCTCTCTTTCACTGTAAATCTCATCTTCTGCTTTGCATTCAAAGGAAGCATTTTGCATTTCTCTGGAATCATCAGAATATTGTGGTATTCCATTTGGTAATTCCGTCCAGCCTGAGGTGAAGCGAAAGGTGTTTGGAAGTTATGAAAATGTGCTGAGACTGGATTTGCAAGATTATGCAGCTCCACAACAACACTATGCCAGGGAGTTTATGGCCTTAAAATGAATGTTTCTCTCATACAGACAAACATACATCTCAATAACCTGTGGACGTTTGGCAAAAACTTAAGAACAATTTTGTTAGCAAAATGCTTGATGCAGCTCTCTTTTTATTTGCTTGCTAACAGGATCACTATTTTTGCTACAGACATGAATGATACGTGTGGAAAGGTGATGGACAGTTCATTGGGTGAAAAATATGTATAGACTTATTGAAGGAGGGATCATATTATTAAATGGATGCCTTTTGGGCCAGTTTAATTTAATTGAATTTTTTATTTAATTTTTTTTATTATTTTATTTTATTTGTATAGTTTTTATAGAAGGAGGGACCATAATATTATACGACTGCCTTTTGGGGACGGTATTTTTATTTATTTATTTATTTATTAGTGACCACAGTATTATACAAACACCATTTGGGAATTATTTTATTTTATTTTATTTGTATATAGCTTTGGTTACATTAAAAATATATTTTGGGATATTATGTTCTCCTAATTTTTGCTCTTTGTTGCATAAAGAATTCCTTAAATGCAAACTTAATTTGATAAAATGAGTTATTTAGAAGTAACTGAAGTAAAAGTCATTCATAAATATCATCTATTCATACTAGTGTAAAAAAAGAGGCCTAGCTGTGTTTTGAAACACAAGACTGGCCACACCATCTGTGTCTGTTGGGAGATATGGCTCATACATCAGTGTTTCCATGTGATAAGGACCAATACAGCTGGTGCCACTTGTATTTCCAGATGATGGTCAAACATTAACAGGCCTTTGCGGTTTCAAGACTTTTAATATTCCAGAAATGACAGAGAGGAACTGACAGCGGGACAAAATTGTCACCTGTATACTTAAACAACTCATGTACTTCCTGAGAGACAGGCTGTTCTCTGTGTGTCCTCACATGGCACTTGCAGCACTCTGAGTGTGTTGACAGAGCAGTGAATTAGTGTATGGAGCGCATTTGTATGGTTGCATGTTGGTTTTAGGCATCACTGACAGGCTTTCAACCATCAAAGCACTCATCCTCAGACCATCCAAGATATAGTTGAGTTTGTTTCTTCATCAGAACAGATTTGGAGAAATGTAGCATTACATCACTTGCTGGATCCTCTGCAGTGAATGGGTGCCGTCAGAATGAGAGTCCAAACAGCTGATAAAAACATCACAATAATCCACACAAGTCCACTTTTTCACTGGAGTAAGCGTTATTATGGATTATGGACTCGTATTTTGGGCAGAAGCGATGGTTTGAAGTTCAAATTGCCTTAATGATGGATTTGTTTCTTACAAACACACAGCTTTTCCCATCAGAAGGTGTTAATTGATGGACTGGAGTCGTGTGGATTACTTGTGGATTCTTGTGATGTTTTTATCAGTTGTTTGGACTCTCATTTTGATGGCACCCATTCACTGCAGAGGATCCATTTGTGAGCAAGTGGGTGGAGTTTGCTCTATTTAAAAACTAGCCAACACTAACCTACTTTAGTTATGCACTACCCTTGTTGTAGTTAAACTCGTGAAATTATTTAACTATAGTGTCATGTTAACACATACATTTTATGTTTTATATCTATGCTTTTGAAAAAAAAAATCGAGCTTTGGTTTGTTTCTATTTACCCCGGAACATTCATTTACTTTACTGATTTTTTTCCAGGAGCATTTGTCTCACATTTTTCGGTCTCTGCTTGCGGACACAGACGTGTCTTGGTCCCACATGGAGTACTAAGGTCAAAAGATCCACAATCTAGCTCTGTAATCTAATGCCAAGAAGCTAAAGTAAGCGGAAATTGTTGAGGTGACTGCACACACACACACACTCACACCCATTTGAACAATGTTAAATATCTGTTGATAAACACAAGCAAAGAAAAAAACCTCCAAGAGGAAGATGTATTGTTCAGAGTTTGCACTTGCAAAGCATTACGTTTCATTTAATTTCTCTTAAAGTATATTTAAATATATAAATAGGGAAGAATTCCCATAGTCTCAGAAGAATGTGATAATAACTGAAAAGTCATTTGTTTTATTTTATTTGAATCTGTTTTATCGATTTTTTGAATGGTCTTTTAGTACATGTATGAAAATGCTTAAACAAAATTAGTAAAAAAAATAAAATAAAGTTAAACCAAAGTTAAAGTGTTTTTCTTTAGCACAGATTTAGTGCATTATATCAGTTAATGAAATATAGTTTTTTATTGTAAATTTAATTAACATTTACAGTGCATATATATATATATATATATATATATATATATATACAGAGAGAGAGAGAGAGAGAGAATTTAGAGTTTTTTACAGTGAAAATTTTGATATAATATATATAATACAATATGCAATGTAACACTGTTGACATGTCTTCTAAAACTTTATTTTCAGATTATTAGATTTCATTTTTTTTCTGTGTAAGTTCATAGGTTTGACTTGTTAGAGTAGAAGCTCTACTAAGTCATGGTTTCTCTCATTAATCAGAGGTGACCATAATAATTGCTTTAATCCCATCTGTTCTTTATTGTGTTCCAGACCAGCATGAGGCTTTATAAAAAAAGCAGCCCATGTTGTGCAGGATTCAGCCATGATAACACCCTGTCAACAATGCCATGGAAATCAGAGGAAATGTAATCAGATGCGGTGACTTTAATGTGCCTGAATGTTTCCACTCCTCAGCCATTGTGCCACTGACAGATGCATCAGCATGATGAGAAACTAATTAACACCCACTTAATTAACACTCATGCTGTTCAGCTAAAAATCACTTTAAGAGTGTTCCTCTACAAACACATCTTATAATCCTGTTACTTTATCTATGTCTGGACCAGCATGCATTGCAGGGCCGATTTTAAACACCAAATAAACCAGTTTTTAATCAAGGGTGTGGCAGGCTTTTTAAGCAGGCCTAATCTCAAGGATTCAGTGGCTTCCCTGCACCCAGCCTAAAACTACAGCACCACACCAAAACACTCTGCACAATCACTCTGGCCCAGAGTGTGACTCTGTAAGGCACAGCAGGTGTGCATGCTGGGGGAAAATAGCCAGAAGCCGCCAAACAAGTTTTACAATATGGCAGGCTTACGAATAAACGGTTGACCTTCTCAGATGACACTTTGGCCCAATCCAGTCTAGATGATCAATAAATTCAGATCAGATTGAACTCATTAAAAGGCCTGTTTTCGATAAGGCTTGGTTTGCTTGCTGGATTACGATTAATGCAATGGTTTGTCACACCTACATGTAAAAATACCCAGTCTATCAATCATGTCCAGAAACTGTTGTTCCTTGTTCAACATGTTCCTGCAGATTACTTTATGAGTGATGTAACCACGGACCGACTGTGACTCAGAATGTGACCCTGATGCAATTGGCTGATGACTGCAGTCTGTCACTGCTTACAAACAGTGAGACATGTACAATAATACACTTGCAGGCTGGACCCAACCAGCCAAACACTTGTTTGACACCTATTGCAGTGTTTTGTAGAAATACTGTGGTAAAGACAGGGAGTGGTAAGTATGACGGCTGGCAAACCGAATCTGACTCCAATCTTAGCAACGGTGGAGAAAACACTCCACTGGATTTAAATTATTAAATTTAAATTACTAGTGCAATTTATTTGCTTTTGTGTTTAATAATCCTTTAAATTACAGGAAGGGTGCAGAAGCAAGCAATCCAATCAGCCTCTAAACTCATTTTATTAACAAATTGTTTTTGTTTAATAACTAATGTTATTCTGATATCTACAAGTATATGATACCAACAATATAATGCCAATATAAACTACGTAATATAAACTACAAAAAAAGAAAGAAGTTAATTGAACACTTACTACAGAATATTTACTGTAATTTAAGAAAGTCACTACAAAAATTTCTGAAAACATAAAATGTTAATTTTGAATTGGCAAGGCAAATTTTTTTAAGGTTAACTACTGTTAATCAGCATGGTTATGGTTAACCATAATTAATCGGCATGGTTATCAATCTCAAAATGTCCAAATATCAGTCTGTATCAATATATATATAAATATATTTCATTATGTTTTAAAATATATTTTAATTTTTGTTATAATTTTATTTATAAAATAACAGGCATAGAGAAAATAACAAAAATAAATATTTAAAAGATTTGCCATTGATATGTGTGCGTGCATAACTTAATCATACAAAAGAATGTAAATTAAATGCTGAATTTCAAAGACATTTGCAGAAATGCAGAATTTTAGATAAGACTTAATAAATGTAATACTGTAATACTTATAAACAGATTATTAAGTTGATTATAGGCTAACTGACGAGGCTGATTTTTAAACTGTTATTGACCCATAATTAAACTCAAAATAGCCAAATATCAGCAGATTAATTGGTCTATCCATAACTTAAACATTTCAAGAGATTTTATATATTTTAATATTTTTTAATTAAAATAAAAAGCATAGGAAATAACAAGCATAAACGAGCATAAGCTGATTATCATACAAACACAATGCTTGTGGAGCAGGTGAAGAAGCATAGGCCTACATAAAATAATTAGGAAAAATAATCAGGAAACCCCTTTAGCTTAAAGTGTTACAGAGTAAAAAGACTCAACTAGTCTCTTAACTTTCTAACAGTATAGAGCAGAAAGGGCCTTAGGTTTGCTAAGGTCCCTCCCTCTGTCCGCATTAGAGAGAGAGTTTGCTCGTATGTCAGAGGGACTATGGTGGAGGGCTGGTGAAGACGATGGCAGCTCTCTGCGAGGATGGCACATATGGACTCAACTGTGGCCGCAAGAGCGACAGAATATCAGTTTTACATGTTAAACTGACAGAATCCGCCTTTAAAACGCTAGAAAACTACCAAAACTGTAAGGTGAGTGTTGGAAAACTTACAGTTTCATGGAGAGAAAGGGAGAGCGAGAGCTTGCTCGCCCTAAAAAAAGAGGCATTAGATGTATCAAAAATTATGTTTTATTCCTAAGCAATGCAACATCTTTAAAAAAATAAAAGTTAATAAACGTTTTCAGTTGGCTGTTGTCCTTGTAGATTGATTGCAAATGGTTTTTAAAGAAAAAAAAGACTTCTAGGGAGTGAACATTATGCCAACACACCGTTACCTGCTATAAACTCTTTGCATTTAATTACAACTCTAAAAAACACATTTCTTAAATGTTAATACATTTATGAAGTCTCAGCGATTGTAAGAGCTTATATTAACAGGGTAAAGTTGAAATCGTGTTAGCTCTATGTTTTATTGTGTTTTATCCTCGAAAGATGAGCTAAGTTACAATGCTAACAGTTAGAGAAAACTTTCTCTTCAAACTAGTAACGTCGATTAGATTGTCTGTCATTTCGACGTCTTGATCATTTTAGCTAGTTTACAGTCTATTTAAAGTAAATGTTTAGTGTTACATGCGGAAAAGCCTTTGGAATTGACGAAAATTTAAGTTTGGTGAGCTAGCTGATAGCATGGCTAATGTTACTAGCTGGCAGTCCTCCAACAATGATTAAGTTCATAAATGTGGCGACATTTTTGTTAGTTGTTTTACATTGATGACTCTTAGTTCAAATAAACATGGATTAGAATCACAATAAGACCAAATCACATATATGTTTGTCTAACTAACGTCTAAATATGGTTGCTTCGCTAGCTAGTTAGCTATGAAGACCCATAAACACACCTGAGGAGTTTAATGTGTTTTATTAAAACAAATCGTGTCGTTTTATGTTATAATCTTCGTTTATCATGCGCTATCTTAAAAGTCATTACAAATGAATTAACTCCGGTTCAGAAAGGAATATTTTTTTTATGTGTGGCATGGTGAATAGCCTAAGTGGGGAAACCCTTTACTTTTGCTTATACAGTTTTAATAGTGCACAACTCATCTTCCTTCCATGTAATTTTGATAAAATTTCTGAACTAGGGCTGACCACAAGGTTTGCATATGATTATTTCCATTTGGGTCATTCAAGTTAGTAACATAATGTGTGAGTTAGATTTGTAAAAGTGTAATGAATATATGATGGATATGGAAATTGATAAAGAAAAAAAAAACTTCTGGGCATTTCTAACATTTCGAAAGGCTGAAAGAGTTTCCATTGGCTTACTAGGAGAAATCAGGCAGCTTCAATGAAGAGCTGCATTGTCTGGATTTTTTTTTTAAAGCTCTACACTGCTCACAAAGTGCTTACAAGGCAGTGTTTGACTTAAAGCTACAGCTGGCTCGTTGTAAAAAAAAAAAAGGAGAAAAAAAATTGCACTGGGTTCATAGAGATGGTTCATTCGGTCCCGAAAGGCCAAATCCTGGTAAACATTTAGGCCCGAGATTTGCTTTGGGTTGTGGATGATTGGACATTCACCCCATTCATCTAATCCGGGTCACCTATAAAGATGAAGGCAACCCATTTTGTTTAGAATTTCTCTTAAAAGAGTTAAGTTGAACCTTGAAGCCTGTTTGAGACTAAAATTAGTTTAGTAATCCATCAAGTTCCTGGCTGCTTTAGACTGGCACTGTTTGTCTTTGCTGATTAGGGTTTGCAGTTTGGTTGACACTCAAAATGTTACAACACACCATCGGGGAGAGCTCACGAACAAATCACATGCCGTTCCACTGAAATTATCTAGCACGATTATAGTATTTATTATTTTTTACATTTAAATTTTTTAATTTTTATATGTTCAGTTTTTGTTTTTAATTTTAGTTTAAGTATTAGTAGTTTTATGTGCTTTTGACATTTTTATTGGTTTGTTTTTGTTAAATATTTCTATTTTTTAGTCATTTTACTACCTCAAGTTAAAATGATTTGTTTAACTTTTTTTTTAATCTAATATATACATTTCTTATTGCAGCTTTATTTCAAAAAACTATTTTTAGTACTTTTAGTTTTTCATTCAAAGCACATGCCGTTCAGTTGATGTTATCTAGCATGGAAGTATTCGAAAATTGTTACAACAAAATATTAAAGGGCTGCAGAAGGTTGCATTACAATCGTGTTGTTTATTAAGTGTCATGTTGGTGTAAAGAATGTAGTGATCATATCCTGCAGGGCTTAGCGTCCTCCTATATTACTCGGATAGTAATACCTGTCTTACCTTTGGCATAATACCGCAAAATAGACAGAATGCTTAATGTTCTTGAAGTATCTCCAGCTAGCTTGATTGACTGATCGAAATTTGGGTATTATTTACAGTGTCTTAGCACATGTTGTCATGTTCCAGATCTGTTTGTCTTCTAGCTACCATTCCCAGCTGAGCTCGTGGTTAATCATTATTCATCTTTCGGCAATGGGACAAGACAGTCGGGGCAAAGACAGGGAATGTGTGAACCTCAGCAATGATCCTGGAGCCGTGCCTTATCTTTCGAATGGTTCTAAATGTTGATAATAGATCTTTAATTGCTAAAGTGTGTCTGTAGATTCATTTTTTAAATGTTTGATTCACTAAGGAAGCTGTTTAACTAAGTTGTCTGTTTGTCACATGTAATTATTTGTGGTTAAGGCTGTTTTTTCTGTTGGACAAAGTTGTTGGAATGTAAAATTACAGTGAATCGCATTGCCTAACAACATGCAGATTTATTAACTTATGTAATGCCTGGTTACTATCCTAACTATGCATGATTATATGTAAAGTTGCATTTTATTATTTGCATTTAGCATTGTGTTCGTGACCCTGTCAACACAGATGTCCAAACTGTTTTTGAGTGTTGAGAACCACTGGTTTAGGCTTCCAAATCATTAGAGTGCTTAATCGTAGTTCTTCGTACTCCTGTGTAATGTGATCTGATCTAGTGTGTGTGCAAGTGTGCTTGGGGGTGGGGGCTTGTGAAACTTATCTGGTTAAACAAGCCTTTGCAGATGGAGGAGGCTTTGGGCAGTATTTGAATTTAACCGAAGGTGTATGGTTGCAGGGATGTGAAGGGTTTGGACTATGTGGGATGAATTCAGGTAAATTGGGACATTTTGCCATTGAGATTACTGGGAAAAAATGTCACAGTTTTCCTGAATTCACCTCTACTTCTTATGTACTGTATAAAATCACGACTGACAATGTTTTCTGTTCCAGTGGATATGGAAGGTCAAGTTTGAGTGTATTGCATTGTGGGATATTTCTTAGTGTGGTCTGGTTGTAAACTGCACATTTTAGGCCCTGCTTGTATTCCATGCATGCAGAAAATCCACATACTGTAACTTTTCACAGTATTCATGCAACATGCTGGAGATATAGTACTCATAGTATGCTATTCTTGTATTATAGTTGCACTAATCTTGTTTTTCATAATTATATTAGCAGATGCCCATTTGGTTGCTTATATTTGATGTTTGGATGGATAAATTAGTTGTTTGTTCACATTTGAATATTCTCATCTTTTTCAGAATGCCCGGTCCTCACAGGCGACGATACGTTTTCAGGGTCTTCAAGGGGTAAGTTGACTACAGATTGCCTTAATATGATTTTTACAGCATCTGAATGAGTATCATCGCTGGCTGAGGGGTGGGAGTAACTCATCAAAGCACTCTATAATTGTGAACCTGGTGTCTTAATAGAGCCCTCAGCCCTCTGTTGTTTTATTGGGCGGCGTCTGACTTTTCCACTGTGAAAGTGCCTGTTTAAACTCTGACCCTGTGCACCATGCTGTAGTTTACTTCAGACGCTGTGTGACTATAAATACTGGGTCGGCGAGTAGGGTTCTGGTTTTATGCTCATGAATGCTCTCTCTAAAGACATAGTGTGCTTAACTACTGTCTATGCTGCAGTCGACATGTTATTACAAAGCTCTGACTGAGCTGACACCATGAGTCTGTTTCAAAACCTAGGCAGCCATCTTCCTTCATCCATCAACAGTGATGGATCATCATAGGTGAATCATTTGAAATGCTCTACATGGGCGGCAGTTCCCTTAAATGTCAGTCAAGCGCATCACAAATATTACTCTTCATGAGAACTGCACAAAAGACTTGACCAATGCTAACGGTTGATTCCAGTAGAGCTTTGCATTAACATCTTGCTAAACTAGTAACCCTAAACTCACAAAATGCATATATGAAATTACTGGGTGATTAGCAGTTATTTTAGTATTATTTATGTTCTATAGTAGTATAGTAATAGTTTTTATTTTTATATTTTTCAGTAAATTTCTATTGCGTTTTTTTTTTTTGTGACGTGCTTTTATCATTTTATTAGTTTTTATTTTGTTAAATATTATATATTTAGCTTTTTTTTTTAAGTTTTAGTAATTTTAGTTTCTCAACTTTATTAGTACCTCAGTTAGTTGCCAACGCAACATTTCTATTTTTCATTTAATTTTAAAAAATTTTATATTTAGGTTTTATTTCAGCTTTTTATTTCAAATTGATCAAACAAAGCATATTTCTTTAAATTTTGAAGTGTGAAACCAACAAAAGACACCTGTTTACTGTCTAGGTAGCTGATATAATTTTTTTCATGGTTACCTCTATTAGCACTTAAAATAATTACATTTTGTTTTATCTCTGCCCTATCAGCGCATTAAAATCCCAACGACAGACACCTCCAATGGCTTTCATAACTTCGACTTTTATCTGTCCAACTTTGGCAAAGACAATCCTCAAGGAAGCTTTGAGTGTATCCACCAGTACATATCTAGGTAAGGGCTGAGCAAGTTTCTTGTGCGTCAAAACTACTGCTCGTTTTGTTGTTGTTTCTCATTTTTTACTACTTTTTCTGCCTGTTAGCTCTGGGGTCCCCCATCTGTCCTCCCTGGGAACGATTCAAGACAAAATCACAGTATGTGCCACCAATGACTCCTACCAGGTGACCAAAGAGCGTGTGACCAAATCAGAGGACGATAAAAGCAAAAACAGCACCAAATTCATCAGACCTGGAGGACCGTTCAGAGGTTTGATATTAATGCACTGTATTTGATCTCTTATAACATGCACACAAACACATTCTGGTCAATGATAGTAGGAGAGTACCCAGTATTACATTAATCCAAAGTTAAAAATGACTATAGGTCAGCAGTTTCAAGTGTGAAAAGCTCTCTATCCAGTTTAATTGAGCATTTTCAGCATTTCCGTTTCATTTCTGGTTGGTGTTTCAAACGAGACGTTTCTGTTTCAAAGAATCTTTCTATGCAACTGATTATTATCTTCACAGGATGGGGTTTTCTTTTCAGTTTCTGTTTTCATTTTCCTACGTGAATTTCACTTCATTTCCTGCGTGTAGTACAACTTTACATGAATTTGCTCATTTCTAGATTGAAATAGACTAATAAAGGTGTCATTTGTGATCTCACATCATGCAGATCTCCTCATATTTTTCACGTTGACCTGTAACACTCGGCCAGTTCAGTTGCAACTGTCACATGACCGTGTGCGTTAAACCAGTTGGGAGCTTTACGGAGAGTGATGTATGGATTAGGGTCAAGAGAAAAAGCAAAATAAAAGTTCATCCTATTTATCTGATGTGGGTAAGTCGTGGCGCAAACCATGTCTCCGAGATTACCAACGTGCCCCACATAGAGATGTGTGGAAATGGAAAGTGACAGACTAAATCTTTCAGGCTATTGTCACCTGCTTAGGTTGTTTAATGAAATCAGCATTTTTTGCATTTTAAAAAACTGCAGGGGGGAGACAATGCTGCAACTCAAGAGACCTGTTTTATCTCATGTTTTAAAAATGGTATCACCATTTAGGAAAAAAGGAGAACCCTTGAGGGGTTTTAGAGTGGCTTTAACTAACACTCAAATACAGCTCATTATATTTCACCCCTGCCAGACAAAACCGTTCTCTCAGCACCTGTTCAGCTGTCACTCCCCTCTGGGAGCCCCCATTCTCCGGACCACAGCTGGCTTCCACCGCAAAACTGGAAAAGTCAGTTTCACCCCCATCCCTCGGCACTAAGCTGCAGGGGAGGAGTGATCGGATTTTACACAGCAAAAGGAAGTGCAAGAAAGAGGGTTTGTGGCGTAAGGCTTTGCAGCAGCTGGTTCTCAGGAAACCACGGTACACTCTTTTGCCTGTGTGTTTAATCTGAGAGACACAAGCAAGAGTTTGAAATGGTGCACATTTCCCATATAACCCAGAGATTAAATGATCTTCCCTTCCTTGATTCCTCCCAGTCTGCCATACATGCGTGTTGGCCAAAGCTTATTATCCACTGATGTAAGAGTTTCACCTGACTGGCAGGAGGTGAGACCGCAAAAGTTTGCGTCTGGATGTCGTCCAGTCATCGGCACATGTTTGGGCAAACCGAGGGAGAGTTCGTAAGAGAAAGACGTAGGAAGTAGAATGGCTAAAGAGTCGATACCCTTAATCTTTTAAATGGCTTTTGAGGAATTTCATAATAGAGGAAACTTTTCTGTGAAACTCTGAAGTATGTACTTCAGTATTGTTTTGAGAATATTTAGGGTGTAGAGATGAAAAAGTATTGGCACGTACATTGATACTAAAATAAACATCACTCCATATGGTATCAATGTACTTAACATCTGACTGATGTGGCTACTTTCAAATGCTCGCATGCTTATTTTCGAATACTCTAAAAATACTAAAGCAGCACGCTATTAAATTTAATTTGGCAAGATTAAATTTGCAACTTCAGTCTTTCATTCGTTGATTCTCTTCCGAGGTTTACAGTAGAGAAATGGTGCAAGCATGAGGTTTTGTAGGCAGCATTAGACACCAATAGAAATTGTCATCTGGATACTTGGTTTAGCATTATTCCTAATCTTGCATACAGTATAGAATGGGGTAGAATGTGAATTAAGCCCTTGAGTACATGGTCCATCACGTATTATATACCAAATTAAAGCACATCTTAATGATACATTTTTCACTGTTGTAACCGCTCTGTCTCCCTGTGAATGTCGTTTTGGCATAGACAAAAAAGTCCAGCACCGAAAACCGGCCCCCTCAGCCCCCGACCCAGTTCCAGAGAGGAAGCAGACCACCCCCCTCAACCCAGCCAACACCATCCGCAAGTGCCTTACCAACAACCCCGTATCGCAACGGCCATACCGGGACCGCGTCGTTCACCTTTTGGCCCTGCGCTCTTACAAGAAACTAGAGCTGCTCGGCAGACTGCAAAGAGACGGCCTCAGCCAGAAAGACCGCAACTCTTTGGGCTCTACACTACATCAGGTAAGAGTGAAATTGTGGAGTGGAATCAGTTCACTTCTCAGAATTAAAGCAACCATTAAGCTCAATCCACAGCAGGTGTAATGTTATGTAATAAAACACAAGTTTTAACAGACGACTTCCATTTTAAGTGCCCCACTGTAACCTCAATTTTTGTTAGATGCTCTTGATTGCATTTTAACTTGAATTAACCTGAATTATTAGTTTAATGTTTAAAGAACAAGATGAAAAACTAGAAAGGCATTAATGGCACTTAACTTGCTGTGCAAGTTCTCTCAATGCAACTTGAGGACTGTCATAATCATACATATTAGTTCACAATAGGTCACAAAACCATAGATAGCATCAAATCACAGCTGTAATCTAGCTACAGGCTCACAGCACTTTCACAGGAGCACTGTGTCACGTAATGCAAGTCACCATTTTACAGCCCGAACACAAAGACATGCATTCACCTCAGGTGATTGTATAGCACGCGGCAAATTAGGCAACCATAAATTAAACCTATTAAAGGTCCCATATTGTCAAAACTGAAATTCCCTGGCTTTTTCCATGATAACTGAGGTCTAGGTGCTATGTAACTGCCATATAAGTTTCAAAACAGTCAGTCCACAGTAAAATTCACACAGCCTGCATAAAGTAGCTGTGATTTTTCACAAACCGTTGTGACTTCCGTAAAAAGTTGACATCAGAACTACACAGTCATTGCCTTCAGTCACCACCCCGAGCACCGCCCAC